>NC_134359.1:239106916-239189416 GCF_048569485.1 Anomaloglossus baeobatrachus | reverse complement strand
TAAACTCAACTCCGCTACAAATAGCAAACTCAGCTCTGCTACAAATAAATAAACTCAGCTCCGCTACAAATAAACTCAGCTCTGCTACCAATAAATAAACTCATCTCCGCTACAAATAGTAAACTCAGCTCCGCTACAAATAAATAAACTCAACTCCGCTACAAATAGCAAACTCAGCTCTGCTACAAATAAACAAACTCAGCTCCGCTACAAACAACAAACTCAGCTCCGCTACAAATAACAAACTGAGCTCCGCTACAAATAACAAACTCAGCTCCGCTACAAATAACCAACTCAGCTCCGCTACAAATAACAAACTCAGCTCCGCTACAAATAAACAAACTCAGCTCCGCTACAAATAAACAAACTCAGATCCGCTACAAATAACAAACTCAGCTCCGATACAAATAAACAAACTCAGCTCCGCTACAAATAAACAAACTCAGCTCCGCTACAAATAACAAACTCAGCTCCGCTACAAATAACAAACTCAGCTCCGCTACAAATAAACAAACTCAGCTCCGCTACAAATAACAAACTCAGCTCCGCTACAAATAACAAACTCAGCTCCGCTACAAATAACAAACTCAGCTCCGCTACAAATAACAAACTCAGCTCCGCTACAAATAAACAAACTCAGCTCCGCTACAAATAACAAACTCAGCTCCGCTATAAATAACAAACTCAGCTCCGCTACAAATAAACAAACTCAGCTCCGCTACAAATAACAAACTCAGCTCCGCTACAAATAAACTAATTCAGCTCTGCTACAAAGAACAAACTCAGCTTTACTACAAATAAACTAATTCAGCTCAGCTCAAAATAAACAAACTCAGCTCTGCTACAAATAACAAACTCAGCTCTGCTACAAATAACAAACTCAGCTCTGCTACAAATAACAAACTCAGCTCTGCTACAAATAAACTCAGTTCCGCTATAAATAATATACTCAGCTCTGCTACAAATAACTAACTCAGCCCGGCTACATCAGAGTTAAACATATGGCCACAAATCAACAGGTACAAGCCTCCTCCTACAAAAACTGTCAAGGACACTAAAGACTAAAGGGAAGGGGACTCGCTGTGAATGGTGGAACAGGAGAAGATGGGTCTGGGCATGACACATGATTATAGAAGAGGTGTTTATAGTGAAATATAAAATATTATTGACACAAATAATAAACAAAGACATCTATTTTGAGATAAATGTAATAAATAATGATATTGGTGATTGTTTAGTAGTCGTCCTCCGATGGCGGAAATGACAATAGACAAATAACATTGGATGGAGATTTGAAGATGACCCTACAATGGAATACGCTGCATTACATCAGGTAGGAACCCCGCTTTGTCATATTCTATAGGGTGGAACACCCCCTTTCTCCGTCACCACCGGTATCTCACAGAGATGTAAAAATGGCTGAGGAAGCCCCCACTGCTGCATCTCCATCCATGTCATTCTGTCACTTTCTCATGCTAGAACAAGCAAACATCTGAGCAGCACATTACACAAGGAAGGCGCACTCCACCACCGAAGACGTCTGAGGTCTCCAGAAGAACAGATCACATCAATGTTACAATAGAGGCCACACATGATGTTTGTATGAAGCACCCAACATGCAGCCCGGAGCACAGGACTCAGGCTCCCATTCATCCCATGCCTGCCTCAATAGACCATTTAGGCTCAGTCAAGTGGCAGTGATGCCCACTTAGCATATTGTACCATTCAAGTCAAGTCAGCCATGGACATTGCTATTTTTCTTAAAAATGATTCATAGTTAAAACATTGACCAAGTTCCTAATAAATAAAAATGTGCCAAGGTGTTTAGAGGTGGCCAATGTGTCTCATCAGGGACATGTCTTGATGGCACCATGATTGGTCATCATTCTATTTTGTGACCTTTTTCCTATAGTTTGGTATCACAGACATACTGATGATTGGAAAAGGGGATCATCTAGGGGCATCGGTCAAAGGAGCAGAAGCCTGACATGATGGGACCATCAATATTTCCAGACTGGTCCACTATCTGTACATCATTCATATTGGTCCACCATCTGTAGTGGTGGTTTACAAACTCTATCATCTAGGGGCATCAGCCACAGGAGCAGAAGCCTGACATGATGGGACCATCAATATTTCCAGACTGGTCCACTATCTGGACACCATTGAAATAGGTCCACCATCTGTAGTGGTGGTTACAAACTCTATCATCTAGGGGCATCAGCCACAGGAGCAGAAGCCTGACATGATGGGACCATCAATATTTCCAGACTGGTCCACTATCTGGACACCATTGAAATAGGTCCACCATCTGTAGTGGTGGTTACAAACTCTATCATCTAGGGGCATCAGCCACAGGAGCAGAAGCCTGACATGATGGGACCATCAATATTTCCAGACTGGTCCACTATCTGGACACCATTGAAATAGGTCCACCATCTGTAGTGGTGGTTACAAACTCTATCATCTAGGGGCATCGGCCACAGAAGCAGAAGCCTGACATGACAAGACCATTATTATTTCTAGACTATCTAGATGTCATTCATATTGGTCCACCATCTGTGGTGGTGGTTTACAAACTCTATCAACTAGGAGCATCAGCCACAGGAGCAGAAGCCTGACATGATGGGACCATCAATATTTCCAGACTGGTCCACTATCTAGACACCATTCAAATAGGTCCATCATCTGTGGTGGTGGTTTACAAACTCTATCATCTAGGGGCATCAGCCACAGGTGCAGAAGCCTGACATGACGAGACCATCATTATTTCTAGAATATCTAGATGTCATTCATATAGGTCCACCATCTGTGGTGATGGTTTAGAAACGGTATCATCTAGGGGCATTGGTCACAAGAGCAGAAGCCTAACCTGATGGGACCATCAATATTTCTAGACTGGTCCACTATCTGGACACCATTCATATAGGTCCACCATCTGTGGTGGTGATTTAGAAACTAACATCTAGAGGCATTGGTTATAGGAGAAGCCTAACATGACGAGATCATCAACATTTCTAGACTGGTCCACTATCTGGATGCCATTCATATAGATCCACCCTTTGTGGTGGTGATTTAGAAACTATATAATCTATGGGCATTGGTCACAAGGGTAGAAGCCTGACATGATAGGACCATCAATATTTCTAAATTGGACATCATTCATATAGGTCCACCATCTGTGGTGGTGGTTCAGAACAGGTTTCCTCTTATTTAGAACCTCGATTTCCCATTCCACCATTTTAGCCAACCGTTCTTTAACCAAACATGCCAACAAACTTGCCAGAGACAATTTCACCATAATTGTACCAGGTATGGCCAGTAAGTGGGCATACCCCTACTGCAAAGACACAACGCTATGAAAAGTTTCCAGTCACTTGGGTATCCATCCAGACTGATCAGACAGACATGTGCCATCTCAGAAGACCCTTCACCATCACCTGTGCCAGGGTAAATCCCAGTGCCCAGTGTCCTGTTTAATGTACCCCTTGAAGCATTCCTCTGCATTGAATGTATGAAGGATGCACAGGAGCCAGGGATGCCATGAGCACCTACCAGAGCCTGGTTGTGCAGTGCTCCTGCTGCTCCTCTGCGGCGCTGCTGCTGCTCTTGTCCTAGCCGGGGCTCATCTCTGTGGCTGCCCCTGTCCCTCTTCTCCCGGCTGCTGCCTCCTCCTCCTCCTCCTCTCTGCTCGTCCCCAGAATCCAGGCTGCTGAAATTCCACACGATGAGAGTCTGGATGAGCAGCACGGTGAGAGCCGCGGCTATAGCCGAGCGGGAGCGCCTGGCCAGCCTGCGAGGGCATGATGCCACGGCCAGCACCATCTTCACTCAGTCACCACAGCCCGGCTCCGAGCCTCTCTCCTCACACAGGCAGGAGACGTCACTAGAAATAGGAGGGAGCTGCAATGCAATGTGGCAGGCGGAGGCTGAGCCCCCTCCTCTGCTCTAGAGGTGGGGGATGTATATACCAGCCTCAGCGAGAAGGTGGTGCCCATCACCACAAAGCTCAGACCCCTACAGACGTGCTGCATGCAGGGCACACCTGGTGGGGATACCAGGGCTGGATACATACAGGATGCATGTGTGTATATATCCATACTGCACACAGCCATGCATATGTCTGTATGAGTAGACGTGTGTGTATGTATATATATGTGTATATACTGTATATATATATATATATATATATATATATATATATATATATGTATATATATATATATATATATATATATATATATCTGCTATATATATACTATATAGAGAGAGGGAGAGATTTACATATATATATATATATATATACACTGTATGTATATATATATATATATATATATATATATATATATATATATGTATCTACTATATACTATATAGAGAGAGAAAGAGAGATATTTACATATATATATATAAATATATTACATATGCACATAATATATGTATACACATATATGCACAGCTCTATGATAATACATATATTTACTCGAGCGGCGCTCCTCGCCCGTGAGTGAAAGGGGTTTGGTTTTTGGGATAGTTTATTGTCCGTGACGCCACCCACGGTTGTGGTGATTGTAGGGACACCACCGCTGCTCTGTATGGGAATCCCGGGAGCGGTGACAGGGAGCAGCAAAGTTGTTAGTTCTCCCCTCCGTGGGTAGGGGGTGGTTGTCCCCGGGGCCCAGTGATGGGTTGGAGGATGAGGGATGGCGGGGCCGGTGCAGGGCTTGGTGGGGTGCAGGGGCGCGGGGGCAGCGCTGTGCCTCACGGCACTGTGGTACTCACTCAGCCTGAGACGGTGACACAGTTCTTGGTAAAACACACGGCTGGAAAGACGGTTCCCACGGACGGCTGCTGTTGCTTTTCCCCCGTAGTTGACGGTGACGGTCCCTTTTCCTGCACCTAAGTCTATGTTGGTAGCGATGGGTTCCCACCGGTAACCCGCTCCCCGGCTTGGATATGGGCCGGAGTAGCCCCTCTTTGCCCGCAGGCGCTGGCCCTGAGAAACTGGTGCCTTGGCGGTGGCGGTGTCTCTCTCTAACGGTTGGACTGTTGCCTTCAATCGGGACTTGGTTGTTGGGAGACCCAGAGGTCCCCTTCACTGACGGATTTGGCAAATTCACGGCGACTCCTAGCCTTGCCGGGATCCGAAAGGCCCCTGCCAATGGTGCTGGCTTCTCTTCGTATACCGCTCCGGTACCGCCGGGCCACCACCCGTCCACGGTCCTTTCGGCAACCTCCAAGCAACCTCTCCTGCAGACGGTCACCGCCGTCTCCTGACCTTGCTGTTCTCAGTCCGGGGCACACACCCGGAACAACTTCAGGCTTTCTCAACTGTCACTTTCTCTGTCACTACTCTCACTGTCCTCCTTCTCCTTCCTCTCTTGCTCCTCTACCCCTCAACTCTTCACTGTTTACTCCTTCACTTCCCTAGCTGAACTGCTGGTTTTCCCCGCCTCCAGGGCTGTGAACTCCTCGGTGGGCGGAGCCAACCGCCTGGCCCACCCCCTGGTGTGGACATCAGCCCCTGGAGGAAGGCAACAAGGATTTTTATGTAGCTTTGGTGTACCTATCCGGGGTGTAGGGTGTGATGGTGTTATGACCTGTGACCCCTAGCTTGCCCAGGGCGTCACATACACACGTGTGTGCGTGCGTGTGTGTAAATATATAAATGTACATAGATATATATATATGTGTATATATACTGTGTGTGTATATATATATATATATATATATATATACAGTACAGACCAAAAGTTTGGACACACCTTCTCATTCAAAGAGTTTTCTTTATTTCCATGACTCTGAAGATTGTAGATGCACATTGAAGGCATCAAAACTATGAACTAACACATTTGGAATGAAATACTTAACAAAAAAGTTTGAAATAACTGAAAATATGTCTTATATTCTAGGTTCTTCAAAGTAGCCACCAGTAGGGCACCAAATTTATGCTGTTATACAAGCTGTACGCTGACTACTTTACATTGTATCAAAGTGTCATATCTTCAGTGTTGTTCCATGACAAGATATAATAAAAGCATTTAAAAAATATGAGGGGTGTACTCACTTTTGTGATTTACTGCATATACATAATTTGTCTCCCAGTTTTCCTGTTGCAGTATAAAGTTGAGGTACAGAGATCTTGATTCCAGTGGTGTAAACTGAGAAGCTTGGTGCAGCTTTGATAAAACACTTTGTGATTTGCTGCAGATTGTCTAGTCCTCTCAATATTAAAGTACTGCTATGTGGTCCTTTGTAGCTTTGTCTATCCCTATCCCCACAAATTGATTGGCAGCTTTCTGTTTATGCATATAAACATGTGAATAAAGAAATCTGTAAATTTCATGCACAGTATGAGAAAGCATTCATCATTGAGAAGACTAGCAGATCTTCAGCAAATAAAACAATACAGAAAGAAGCCCAATTAATAACAGTATACGTTGGTAGTTTTAGAAAAAATGCCACGGCACAAAGTACTAAGGCACTATGTTGGCATTCATGGTTCCCTCAGTGAACTCTAGCACGCCTCAGCGAACAGAATTCATGCAGCCCCAAACCATGACACTCCCTCCACCATGCTTGCCTGTAGGCAAGTTACACTAGTCTTTGTACTCCTCACGTGGGTACAGTGACACACTCTTGACACCATCTAAACCAAATAAGTTTATCTTGGTCTTATCAGACCACAGGACATGGTTCTATGTTCTTAGTTTGCTTGTCTTCAGCAAATTGTTTGCAGGCTTTCTTATGCATCATCTTTAGAAGAGGCTTCCTTCTGGGCAGAACCCAGAGCAGAATGCCATAGTGCATATATTAATGGAAACCAGTGAGTCCTGTTCAGGAGGTGACAACCACGATGCGCAATCACAGAGGTTGTGATACAGTCATTCTTATAGGGGTGTTCTCAACTTTTAAAGTTATCCACTATCTATGAGATAAGGGATAATTTTCTGATTGCTGGGGTTTGACTCCTGTGGTCCCCATTGATCCCTCTCAGAGACTTGGCTGAATGGAGCAGAGGTCGATCATGCGCACTGACACGCTATTAATTCTGATGGGAGTACCAAAAATCTACGAATCTCAGCACTCAGTAATCTCCAGTGCTCCCATTAAGAATGAAGGAGCGGAAGTGCCCATGATCAATTTCCGCACTATGCAGACGAGGCTCTGAAGAGGATCAATAGGGTACACCACAGTCGTACCACCGGCAATCAGAAAGTCGTCACCTATCGCGTGGATACATCCTCTTAGGTCCTAGACATCAAGTCTACTTTGCTATACAGCATATAGTGCTACTATTCCATAGAAAGGGTAAATTATTATTATTATTAATATTAATATCAATAAATCACTCTGGAGGAGACAAATGAAACAATCCATTATATGAAGCATGTCCGGAGACCAAAAGGCAGAGTGAAATCTGTCATGGCTTCTCTGTTGCCATGCTAATTGCCCCAAAACACATACAACTTGAAAAGGGTTTGTATAAAAGGAACTATTCACATTGTCTTTTCAGTGAAGAAGTAGACAAACTCTAGTACCACCTATTGGAGGTTGCAATCCTTAAAGTCTAAGGCGGGCTTTGCACGTTGCGACATCGGTAACAATGTGTTACCGATGCTGCAGCGATAGTCCCGCCCCCGTCGCACGTGCGATATCTAGTGAAAGCTGCCGTAGTGATTATTATCGCTACGGCAGCTTCACACACACTTACCTGCCGTGCGACGTCCCTCTGGCCGGCGACCCGCCTCCTTCCTTAGGGGGGGCGGGTCGTGCGGCGTCACAGCGACATCACACGGCAGGCGGCCAATTGAAGCGGAGGGGCGGAGATGAGCAGGATGTAAACATCCCGCCCACCTCCGTCCTTCTCATTGCAGCCGGGAGGCAGGTAAGGTGATGTTCCTCGCTCCTGCAGCTTCACACACAGCGATGTGTGCTGCCGCAGGAACAAGGAACAACATCGTACCTGTCGCACCATCGGCATTATGGAAATGTCGGAGGCTGCAGCGATGATACGATAACGACGCTTTTGCGCTCGTTCATCGTATCAAAAAGGTTTTACACGTTGCGATATCGACTGCGACGCCGGATGTGCGTCACTTTCGATTTGACCCCATCGACATCGCACATGCAATGTCGCAACGTGCAAAGCCGCCCTAAAAGTGGCTCTTTAACGAGCCTTGTTATATGACTTAGGATTTATGCCAGATCAGAACCTCAATTTGACGAGGGAAAACCATCTTGAAACACCCTTTCTGCAAAGTGAGGTTCTGATCTGGCATAAATCCTAGGTCATATGACAAAGCACGTTAAAGGGCCACTTTTGACTTTTAGGATTGCTACTTCCAATAGGTGACACTAAAGTACATCTACCTCCTCCCTGAAGAGACAATTTGAATATTTCCCAGAGGAGTATTGCGGATCAAAGTCTCCTCACCACTGGCATGCTGGAATGGTGTGTTAGTATCCGCAAGGAGAATAGCTTCCCATTTAGACCTTGTATAAAAGGAATAATTTTCTCAAAGCTGCTCAGATGTCAACAATGTCGCCAATGCATTAAAGTATTTATGCTAGAAAACTATTGTTAAACATTTTCAATAGTTGCAAAAATATTTCAAACGTAAAGTTGCATAAAAATGCGGTGACTTTTGGGGTTTTTTTCATGCCAGATTCAAGCAGCTCCATCAAAATGGGAGAAGCTGAAGAGGAGCTTGGGTGGAGCATGGCTAGACCTGATCATCAAATTCTTGAAAAGTGCCAACGTTTCTTATGCTCGAAATGTCTGGCGAGGAGCATGGTGTATACTACTGTAAAGATGCACCAAATTCATTAGGTGTCATGCGCCTCTTTAATTAGGAATTCGGCACATCTTATTCCTGCAATGCCCCCATTAACACGGGTGTACGGAAATTCAGTCTTAATGAATCAAGGCCAATGTCGTCACCCACCCCATACACTAAACTTATAAAAATAAATCTAAATGAAAAGAATGGTTGTATTTTATAGACATTGATGATGGTTACAATTTTTTTGTTGGTGGCTCACCTTGGATACGAGGGGCAGCTGATAAGTCTTTGGCTTTACCGGGAAAGAAACGAGAAAGGATGAAGAAACTTTACATTTATTCCACATACTCTCCACTGATGTCAACACACTTCTTACATCAGTGTTCCAAGTTCTGTAAGCCTAGCAAAAAGAAGGATTTCAATTGTGCCTCAAACCAGGCTGTCACGCTCCCGGTGTCCCAGCAGCCCTCCTTACCCACTGAGCCGGTTCCTGCATCGCACCACCGCTCCATACCCACTGATCCAGTCGTACCTGCATTGCACCACCGCTCTGTACCCACTGATCCAGTCGCACCTGCATCGCACCACCGCTCCGTACCCACTGATCCGGCCTCACCGTCATTGCACTGCTCCTTACCCACTGATCCACTCCACGTGTCCACCGGTCATGGCTGCCGCTCCCGCTCGTGCTCTCCTGTGTCCTGCTCCTGGTCTCATGAGTCTGACTCTGAGTATTAGCCTCATGCCTCTGTATAGGACCAGGCCGCGCCCACTCTCCTGGTTTTATGGACCCAGCACACCTGAAGCAGGATGTGACATACGGCTGTGCTGGATATATAAGACTGGCCCTTCCATAGGGGCGTTGCCTGATCAACGTGTCTGGAAGCTTTGTCTTTTGAGCTAGGTGCTCAGGCCCCCTGGTGCCGTGTCCTGTAGACTTCTTGTCTTTGCTCCCTGGTACCTGTGCCTGTTTCCTTACCGTCCTGAAGAACTCTGTGACTCTGCTGACCTGGTTATACCTGTCCCTGCCACGCCAGTGCTCCGGCTGCCGTGTACCCTGCCCCCCGGTGGGATACTCGGTCCAGTGGATCCACCTCCTGGGCCCATCAGTCCTCCCGGTCCTGACAGTTTGATCAGGCCATGGATCCCGCTGGAGCACAAACATCTGAGCTGGCCGAACTACGCCAGGAACTGGTGCAACAGCGTGACACCTTACACCGGATGCTGAAATTCCTGGCGTCCATGGACCACCGGTTATATACACTGCAGACCGCTGCCTCGTCTGAGTCCACGCAGCAACCAGTCTCCGGCTCCGAACCAGTTTCCGCCACGGCCTCGCAACTTCGCCTCGCTGCTCCGCCTCGCTATGCAGGGGATCCCAAGTCCTGCCGCGGCTTCTTGAACCAGTGCCCCCTGCTACTGAGGATGACACACTATCCTGTACCCGGTCCGAGACGCCCGAACCGGTCGCCCACGACTCCAGTCCTGCTTCTGACTGTCTTCCCCTATCCGTTGCCTCCATTGCCGCTGACTTGGGTTCTCCGATACGGGACATAGTGGCCATGAAAACGGTCCGGGGTAGGCAGTCCTTCCTGGTCGATTGGGTGGATTGCGGTCCCGAGGCTCGGTCCTGGTTGTCCCGGAAGTACGTTGCTGCCCCTCTTCGGCGCGCCTACATGTCCCGGCCGCGGGGAGGGGGGCTTCAAGGGGGGGGTACTGTCACGCTCCCGGTGTCCCAGCAGCCCTCCTTACCCACTGAGCCGGTTCCTGCATCGCACCACCGCTCCATACCCACTGATCCAGTCGTACCTGCATTGCACCACCGCTCTGTACCCACTGATCCAGTCGCACCTGCATCGCACCACCGCTCCGTACCCACTGATCCGGCCTCACCGTCATTGCACTGCTCCTTACCCACTGATCCACTCCACGTGTCCACCGGTCATGGCTGCCGCTCCCGCTCGTGCTCTCCTGTGTCCTGCTCCTGGTCTCATGAGTCTGACTCTGAGTATTAGCCTCATGCCTCTGTATAGGACCAGGCCGCGCCCACTCTCCTGGTTTTATGGACCCAGCACACCTGAAGCAGGATGTGACATACGGCTGTGCTGGATATATAAGACTGGCCCTTCCATAGGGGCGTTGCCTGATCAACGTGTCTGGAAGCTATGTCTTTTGAGCTAGGTGCTCAGGCCCCCTGGTGCCGTGTCCTGTAGACTTCTTGTCTTTGCTCCCTGGTACCTGTGCCTGTTTCCTTACCGTCCTGAAGAACTCTGTGACTCTGCTGACCTGGTTATACCTGTCCCTGCCACGCCAGTGCTCCGGCTGCCGTGTACCCTGCCCCCCGGTGGGATACTCGGTCCAGTGGATCCACCTCCTGGGCCCATCAGTCCTCCCGGTCCTGACACAGGCATCCGTAGCAGCCATGGCATCAGAAATGGTGTGAAATTTGGTACCCTTGAGGTGTTTCTTCAGGTTTGGAAACAGATGATAGTCAGAGGGAGCTAGATCTGGTAAATAAGGTAGGTGGTGAACCAGCTGGAAGCCCAGCTCTGCCAGTTTTGCTATTGTCACTTGTGCAGTGTGGGCAGAGGCATTGTCTTGGAGGAACAAGATTCCTTTGGACAGCTTGCCGCGCCTTTTGGCCTTCAGAGCTGCATTCAATTGGTCCAGAAGTTCAATGTAATACCTAGCATTGATGGTGGAACCCTTTTGAAGGTAGTTCACTATCAGCACGCCCTCCATATCCCAGAACACAGATGCCATGAGCGTAGTGGCTGATTTTTGCACCCTGAATGTCTTTGGATGAGGAGAACCACTGTGCCTCCACTCTTTTGACTGCTCCTCGTTTTCAGAGTCATACAAATAAATCCAGGTCTTGTCTATAGTGACCAGTCGATCCAGGAAGTTCTTATCAGTCTGGAAATATTGACAATATGGACCCTGATATGGGATATGGTATGATATGGACCGGGAAGTTTTCACTCGCATGGTTCTCTGATCTGTTGTCAAACATTTGGGGACCCACTTTGCAGATAGCTTCCTCATGTCCAAATGTTCATGGATAATGACACAAATATGTCCACGGGAAATCCCCATGATATCTGCTATTTCTTTAGCTGAAAATCATCAATTCTCCAGTATGAGGTTGTGCACAGAATCGACGATCTCCGGAACAACAACCACTGTCGGTCGTCCAGGACGTTCCTCATCATTGGTGCTGAAGTGAGCCATTCTAAATTTGGCAACCCAATTCTTAACTGTGGAATATGAAGGGCATTGATCCCCCAATGTCTGCGACATATCACCATGAATATCCTTCACGGACTTTCCTTGCAGAAACAAGAATTTTATCCCTCCTCTGCTCTCAGTTGCTGTGAATATCACATTAGACTCCGCCATTTTGTTTTCCCGCATACGTAGAACACTGGTTGCCATAAGCAACAAACAAAATTTTGAAAAAATTTTGAAAACAAGTAAATTTTGCATTTCATTTGGAAATCGCGGTCCCAGAGTCTGGAGGAAGAGTGGAGAGGCCACAATCCAAGCTGCTTGAGGTCTAGTCTAAAGTTTCCACATGGTTTGGGGAGCCATGTCATCTGCTGGTGTAGGTCCACTGGGTTTCATCAAGACCAAAGTCAGTGCAGCCGTCTACCAGTAATTTTTAGAGCACTTCATGCTTTCCTTGGCTGACAACCTTTTTGGAGATGGAAATTTCATTTTCCAGCAGGACTTGGCACCTGTCCACACTGCCAAAAGTACCAATACCTGGTTTAATAACCAATGTATCACTGTGCTTGAGTGGCCAACAAGCTTGCATGACCTAAACCCCATAGAGAATCTATAGGGTATTGTCAATAGGAAGATGAGAGACACCACACCCAGCAATGCAGATGAGCTGAAGGCTGAAAACTAATGCAACCTGGGCTTCCATAATACCTCAGCAGTGCCACAAGTGATGCAGTATTGATCCGAAGAAAAATTGAATGTGAACGGATGATAAAGCCCAACATATACATTAGATGCCTGTAGGCCAAACGATGTTTCAGCAGATAGTTCAGCCTGCAGCCATCTCAACCTATTCTCTGGGAGTACTTGTTCCGGGACACTCCTGTGTTCCCTATGAGAAAGCCACTAACTGAAGTGTGTGCCGGCGGCTTATCTCCTGACGAACAATAGGATTGGCAGGCCAAAATCACACATGCCAGATCCTTAACATCCCCTGCAATCAGCTCACATAGTTAGTTACCTCTCCATATCATGTGCACTCTTTGGATTTGTTGGCAGGACTGGAGTAATTTTCTGAAATATTACATGGCTTTTAAAGAGGATGGCCACTACTGTAACATTGATGGCTTATCCTTAGGATAGGCCATCAATGTCTGACATGCCTCACCCCCGCCGATCAGCTGGTTTTGGTGTCATTGGCAGCAGGCGGAAGGAATGCTCTGTTCCATAGCTGCCTCATCAACTGATAGTGACCGCAGCCGGGTACTGCACATCTTCCTCCTATTGATTTGAATGGGAGGCAGATGTGTAGAACCCGGTCACAGCCACTATCAGCTGACATGGCAGTTCCAAAACTGAGCATTTCCAGCCTCCTTCAACCACCGCCAGCACTGGGAACAGCTGATCAGTGAATGTGATGTCAGACCCTGGCCGATCAGACATTGATGGCCTATCCTAAAGGGTACTTTACACGCTGCGACATCGCTAGCGTTTGCTAGCGATGTCGAGCGCAATAGAACCTGCCCCCGTCGTATGTGCGACATTTAGTGATCGCTGCCGTAGCGAACATTATCGCTACGGCAGTGTCACATGCACATACCTGTGCAGCGACGTCGCTGTGACCGCCGAACAATTCCTCCTTCAAGGGGAGGTGCGTTCGGCGTCACAGCGATGTCACCGCGACGTCACCAAGCGGCCGTCCAATAGAAGCGGAGGGGCGGAAATGAGCGGGATGTAACATCCCGCCCACCTGCTTCCTTCCTCATTGCTGGTGGATGCAGGTAAAGAGATGTTTGTCATTCTTGCGGTGTCACACATACCGATGTGTGCGGCCGCAGGAGCGACAAACAACATCGTACCTGTTGAAGCAGCGATATTAAGGAAAGGAGCAACGTGTCAACGATCACCGTTTTTGGACGATTTTGCGATCGTTGCACGTCGCTCCTTGGTGTCACACGCTGCGATGTCGCTACCGGCGCCGGATGTGCGTCACTAACTACATGACCTTGACGATATATCGGTAGCGATGTCGAAGCATGTAAAGCACCCTTAAGGGTAGGCAGCCAATGTTAAAGTAGTGGCCAACCTCCTTAAGTGGCACAAATTATCATGAACTAGTCGGGCGCACTTTATCCCACCCTAAGTGCTGCCCACTTCTCTAAAAATTGGTACAGCTGGCCAGGAGTCTAGTAAAAATGCCAAAAATTGCAAAATATTGACGACATTTCAAGACGTTTTACTCCGAAATTCTGGTAAAAATACTTTGATGAATCGGGCCCTATGTTCTTATTTATCTCAGCTAAATGTTCTGTACAAAGCTGGGCAACTTGGTTTATAATCTGTAATATAGTCCAGAGCTGCATTCAGATTCTGCAGACTTCAGAGATGAAATCTTCCTGTATTCTTTGTTGTCTCGCTCTAGTGATTAATATTCCGGTAGGTTTCTCTTTGCACAAGTCACTGTACAGTAATCTGACATTGGAAAAAATGTTTCACTGCATTATAGGAGTCCACTTTTCAGCTGAGAGCAGGACTAGCTATGTACAGACTTTCCACCTCTGTTCAAGGACAGCAAATGTTTTATATGGTCAGGAATTAAAATAGAAAGGCCTCTGATTCATCGTTACTTTTTTAGGGACTTTTCTTTTTTTGTCTTGTGTTAATGATGAGCCAAATTCTTCAAAATAGTGCACGTGGATGATGAATTTTATGCAAAATGAAACATGCTCTTTTGGACATTTTACCTTTTTAAAGCAAAAAAAAGTCACACTGTCCATTAAAATGTCTTTAACTATGCAAAAAAAAATCATTAGACAGAATTTGTGCTCCATTTTGATGCTGGAGTACAAAGTAGGCAACAATTTTGCGACATTCCAAAAAGTTGGAAATGATTATTTAAGCTAAAACATCTGGATTACCGAAATCATGCCCGTAACGCCAAACCAAAAAACAATCAATCAACGTAAGGTAAAGTTAACTTAGGTGTAAATTAAATAATGAATAAGGTGCAAACATAAAAGTCACTATGAGAAGCATTTTTACACCTGTAAAGAAGAAACAGAGACATAGATGAATCAAGGCTAGAGTTTAGCGGATAGTGAAAAATCCGGGTCCGGCGGCTACCCAGTGGGTTGAGAAAGAAGTCCGGATCCGATCCGGAGTTCGGCCCTATATATGTCAATGGGGACGAGAGAGAGAGAGAAAGAGAGAGAGAAAGAAAGAAAGAGAGAGAGAGAAGAAAAGAAAAAAAAAAAAACGGATCCGGATTATGCACCCGGAATCCAGCGTCCGGGTTGGACTCGGATTGGGTACTCAAACCGTGCGGATCCAGATTTTGCCGATCCGGATCCGCTCAACACTAATCAAGGCCCAAGTATCTTTCATCCATAAAGCCATCAAATGAAAGTATATTGATAAACATCTTCCTTCATTGCCTGATAAAAATTGAAAATTATATGTTTGTACAACTCTAACGAGCATATGGACCATTGTATCTGCAGAGTTGTTGCTCACCAAAGAATCTGTAATGCAATGTTGGACTCTGCACGCACTTGGTGGCACAGCAACGTCAGACTGTTTTCACACTACAGAGTCTAACAAGCAACCTGATGCTTCAACCAGAGCCGGGTGTTGGCTAAGTCAGGTTCACTGGTTTTCAGCCCTGCAGGAGTTAATTCCTGCAGACTGGTGAGCAGGAACTAGTAGCTCAGGTTGCTAATTGCCGCATGCAGCTGTGTCTTTCCTATTTAAGGTACTGATTTTTTTCCACTATGCTCCAGCTATTCCGGTCTTAGTGGCGATCCTGTTCATAGTGATCTATAGTTTTTATTTTGAGTGGTGTGGAAGATCCCCTGTTGTGCTTTTATTTCCTTCATTTTTCTTTATTCCCCTCTACACATATTGTCTTTCCTTTGTGTTTGAGTGCATTGTGTACAAGCTTTTGTTCTCCCTTGTCCATGCCATTTCTGTGGGGTTTTGTTACTGTGTTTCCGACCCGCCCCAAAGGTAGGGGAGAGGGGGAGTAAGATCAGGCCTTGGACAAGAGTCAGGGTCATGCTGGGGACTCAGATCTAGCTACTATCAAGCCTACTTCTGAGATAACTGAGATAAGGGACAGTGTCGGGTCTTAAGTCTGAGGGCCAGCCTAGGAGCCCATGTTCTGTCATTTTATACACCATGACAGAATCACTCAAGAAATGGTTGTGCACCATCAACCTATTTCTTTTTAATATGTATGACCACCTTTAAACGACTGTACCATATGTTATTCCCACTAATAGCTTAAGAAAAAAATTGACAATTGGGTGTTACCATTTGGGGGCGTGTCTGTATACACTTTGACACTGAGTGATTACAGTGCAAGTACACACCCCTTTGACAAATGAAATGTTAACATGAAGTTGTCAATTAATTCATACCTTTCTAGGAGGATTAAGAGAGAGAAACTTTGCAATGCCCAGTTATGAGAAAAAATGGTTTGGAATTGTTATTTCATAGGGGATACAAGTAGGCACTAAAACAAACAAGTCATGAGGTTCTCATTAATGCAGTCATGGTAAAAGATATGTAATGCAATTCTGATTTGCTCAGATACATGTTGCTCGTATGCAATGTTAAAAAGTGAACAAAGGTAAACGTGTCCTTTAAATTGAGTGAAGTGCATCAGGTGAATAAGCAAAATTTCCATCAATGGCCAAGACTAACTGATTGTACAACAGGAATAGTAGCCAAGTTATTGTATGTTAGCTATTCAATTAAAAGCAGTGACCAGTTAGAGAATGACGTCCTTGTAACACCCATGCCGGCTTCCTCACACTCTGCTTTCCCCCTCCCCCAGTGAGGACGTCGATTCCCTCACATGTCCAAGTGTCCTGCAGCAGTGGTCCCGTCCTTGTCCCATGCTGCAACCTCACGGAGCATCTGTACTCCTGACAGGATCCAGGCCTCTGCCCGTACGGCATGGCAGTGACCACATCCCCTTTGTTAAAGGGCCAGCATCCTCCTAACCCAAATGTGCTTCCCAGGGCAGCTGGGAGGCTGCAGGTATTTAAGGCAACCCTGCCCATTGAGAAGTTGCCTTGACAATAAGTTTGAGTTAGACTCATTGCTGTAGACAGGTTCCCTAGCACTGTGCTGCTGCCGCTGTCTCTTTGTGCTCTTTGTGCTAGTCCTGTTACTTACTGCTGTTTATATTACAGAGTGTTGTTGCCATTACCTAACCTGCCGTTGCCGCTGCAAGCTGCCACGCCAGCCACATACCTGCTGCCGCAAACATCTCCACCAGCTGCTGCCACATCTATCCATCCATCCACCACGGATGGATTCCCTACACCTGCTGCTGCTGCAACCATTTGTCAGACACCTCATACCCCTGGGGCCAGTCGATGCAACACCAGTCGTCCCGAGTAGCACCTGGAAAAATACCTGCAAAGTAACACCTCTACCATCAGAGAAGACCAGGCTCAGGTTTGCAGTCAAGACCCTCCGGATTTATGTGTATTGTGGCCCAGTGGGTTCACTGACATCCCTGCTAGCTTTGCAAGCATAACACTCCTAAAGAGGTTGACCCACTATAAGATCTTGAATTCTAATGATTACTGAGTTATCTGACTAATGGGACAGATAGTTGACAGATAGTTAACAATTTGTTATCTTTGTCCAACTGTCACAGGAGGTGATGGGATCACTAGGAACAGGGGAGCCTAAACTGGCCTTCAGGCGAGGGGAACCCTGGATGACCCTGATCCCAAAGATACGTCTGGAGGTCATGATGTTTGGACCGCCTTCCTTACTCTAGCTCCTAAACAACTCTAGTCTAATGCCCCCCCACTTTCTCCACCCAGGAGAGGGCCGGAAGAGGAGTGATTAATCCTACACAAATAAACAGACAAGAAAAAACAAAACTCAAATTCACAGCAATTACTCACAGAGCTATAGACAGTATGTCACCAGTAGGAAACTAAAGAAAGGGAGGACATAATCAGACAAGAGTATTTCCAGAACACACCAAACAGCACACAAAACTTCACCAGCAACAGGATATCAAAGCACAAGGACTGGGATCGGTTAAAGCTATCATCGGTATGGGAGAACAGGCTCCACCATCTTAAAAAGGATAAAGGTGACTGTGATAGGTCTACTGCAACATGTGACATGAGCAGTAATCTACGGGCTAGCAGAAATTAACTTCTGCTAGTCCGATAACTAACAAGAGCACAGCTGGTCCACGCATGAGCCTTCCTGTTCAACTCAAAAGCAGCATCGTGTGGGGTGTCTGAATCTTCTGTGTGAACAGTGTCAGAAGTACTCATTACACTCGGCAAGTTTTGAGACAGACACCATGTGACACCAATTGAGTGAGTGAGCCCACCAAACTTGGCCAGAAATCAGATATAAAGACCTCTTATACATTAGGTGGCTGTTGGCAGAACAATACTTTTGACAACAACCATTTCAGCCGACACTCCCAGTCACTATGGGAAAGTTGCTGACTAACACATCGGCCTATGTGCAGGGTACGCTAACTCATTGAGATGTTGGTGCTCAGAAGAAATGATAATTTTTTGGATTTATCTTCAGCCCTCATAGTAGGTTAGTATATACAGTGGGAAAAATAAGTATTTGATACACTGCCAATTTTCCACATCTTCCCACCTACAGAGAATGGAATTTTTATCGTAGGTAACTTCTACTGTGACAGAATAAAAAAATCCAGAAAATCACATTGTATGATTTCTAAATACCGGTACTTCATTTGTATTTTATTGCATGAAATAAGTATTTGATCACCGACCAACCAGCAAGAATTCTACTTTATCAAGTAACATCCGCGCAATCTCCAATCACACGTACAGGCACATGACCCTATATTCTTCTACCTCTTGAAATTTGGCTGATAAAGGCCTGGACAGGCTGAAATGTTGCATATTTGTTGATTTTTCAAGAGAAAATTCATAAGAAGTATTGCAATTATTAGAAAATTAATACATTACTTTGAAGAATCCATATAGACCTGAACTACATTTTTGTGCATCAATTACTGACTTATTTGGAAGCCATATATACTAACACTTGTATGAGTGCCAAAGATAGCTCCACACAAATAACACATCGGCCTATCTTAGGGAGAACAATGCGATCGTCAGTCCGAAATTGGACATGCATGATTGACATCTCTCCCAGCCTTCAGTCAACTGTCACCTCCATACACATTAGACCGTCGGCCAAACCCTTCAATATTGGTGGGTTCAGCCAATACTAATCTAATGTGCATGGTGGGCTTTAAACCCATAGACTGGGCCATTAGGGCCGTACTGTCTTCCAACAGGTGATACTGGGGAGAGAAGGATCTGGCTTCTTCGATTTCCAGTGTCAACTCTTTTGTCGTCCATGAAATAAGCTGTTGCCAAAGTAGTCTGTTATTAGCGCTATTATAGAGAAAAAAGGAATGTTTGGTTGAGTCAAATGTTCTTATATTTATGGGGGAAAAAAAAAACAACTCTGGCTGCTGGGCTCACATAAAACTGGCCTTTTTTATGTACTAACTGCCTCAATTTTTTTCCTTTATTTCCTTAGCAGTAATCCATGTACAAATTCCGATATTCAATGTTTGGATGTCTTACCATTTCAGAGTGCAGCTGTTTATTTGTTAGAGTATATTTCATGTTCAGTTTGCACCTGTTCACATTTGTCTGTTAGGGAGTGCTGTCTATTTTCTCATTTTAGATTATAGGGTCATGCCTTCTGACTGGGCACTCATTCCCACTAGCTTAAGGCGATTTTTAATTTCCTATTAGCAGGGTCCTGTTCAGCCCAGGTGGGGGCATTTAGGTAAGGACCCAACATAAGAGATACGCCTTAACGCTGGCTGCTGGGCTCACATAAAACTGGCCTTTTTAAGCGCTAACTTTATGTCCTTACCAGTAATGCATGTCCTGTATTCAATGTTTGCATACCTTATTGTCTCAGAATGCAGCTGTATATTTATTACAGTATATGTCATGTTCAGTTGCACCTGTTCACATTTGTCTGTTTGGAAGTACAGTCAGTTTTCTCATTTTAGATTATAGGGTCATGCCTTCTGACTTCCCACTAGCTTAAGGCGATTTTTTATTTTGCTATTAGCAGGTTCCTGTTCAGCCCAGGTATGAGCATTTAGGTAAGGACCCAGCATAAGAGATACGCCTTAACGCTGGATGCTGGGCTCACATAAAACTGGCTTTTTTATGCCCTAAATTCTCATTTTTTATATTTATTTCCTTTGCAGTAACGCATTTCCAAATTCCTATATTCATTGTTTGCATACTAAAGAGAATTTTCCCAGACTGGGTGCTATAACCAGCACTGCTAGAGGTCAACTCACTTGAATCATAGCTTTAGGTTGGAAAATGACAGCTATAAAGTTCCATCTCCAGTCATAAAATGAGATAGCATGTACAAATCAATCTGAAATAATGCAATAAAAGGAAGAAAACGAACATAGAATGTATAGTTCTCCCTGATTATATATTTTGCAAACTGCCACTTAATTGACTGATGGTAAATAATGCCAGTGTGCCTACCTATGAGGCTCATAACATTGTATCACTGCAGATAAATTCTCCAGTACAAGTCCGTGCTGAAATGTATTGGTCCTTCCATTTTATTGCATTTGACACATGTGTTGTAGAATGGATTTTTCCAAGGTGCCATCATCAATTTTATTTTAGCGAAAGGTGAAAGGACCATATTCCTCAAACGTGTCTGCCTCTGACTGCTGGTTCTATACGAGCCAGTGAAATGCTCACAGTGCAACTTGTGAATTATTTCAACCGCTGCTAAAAAGTTTAGCGGGAATTTAATCCGCACCCCTCCCCTCCGCTCTAATTGAATCCCTTTATGAGATACTTGTCAACAGAGAACAACACTGCCATGTGCAATTTATTACTGTGTAAAACATCTAAAGCTAAGAAATACTTTACTCCTATGTCTTTAGACTTAAATGTTGCCTTATCTAGACCCAGGATACTTGTGGGTAATAGGTTCCCCCTTAGCGAGGCCTTAACTAATCTTTATAAATTTAGGCATTTAATATTTTTGTAAACACAATGAAATTTTATGATTTTCCATACACTGTGACCCGCAATGCCAGGATTTCCAGAGGACCTTTAGTGTGTGAGCTGTTCTACAGGTTAGGACCTTTCCAGAAGACCAGAAGAAGAACTTTAGTGATGAGTGAGCACTACCATGCTCAGGTGCTCCATTGACGTCCATTATTCTCAATACATGAGTCGAGTGCGTCCAATTGTCCAAATGCTCTTTACAAGTACCAAGCACACGAGCATAGTAGTATGCACTCATCACTAAAGAGGTTATTATTAGTGATGAGCAAACACTACCATGCTCTGGTGTTCGGTACTCGTAGCGGGCTCGACTCTTGTACTGAGTATAATGGTGTCACGTCTCCACCAGAGTCCGCTCCTGCGTCTTTTGTTTCAGTCACCAGGCGCCAACGTATTTCCGCCGTGGGCAGTTTTGGTGATAGGAGAGGAGTCAGTACCAGTAGCTCTGTTGGGCGCAGGCTCCGCCCATCCACTAAGCTGGATTTTACAGGGGCCTGCAGTACAACTGGCTGACTGTGGTGGAGTGTGTCTTCCAGCTGAAGTTACCACCATTCAGCCACAGCCAATGAGAAGGCACCACACCCTTCTTATTCCTCCTCCTGTCTGCTGGTCTCCACCAGATATAGAGTCTAATTTATCCTGCTTGTCTCTGGTTCTCATCCTGCTCTGTATATTGATCCCTGTGTTTTCACCCCTGCCTGCTCTCTGACATCTCTCCTGACTACCGTTTTTGTACCTCACTGCCATCTTCGGTTTTGACCTTGGCCTGGTTTCCTGACTACGCTCTTGATTTTGTCCCTTTTCTGTATCTCCTGGTTTGACCCTGCTTGACAATTAAGGGAGTGCTACATGCAGTGATAGCACCCGCCCCCGTTGTTTGTGCGTCACGGGCAAATCGCTGCCCATGGTGCACAAGATCGTTAGGAGCCGTCACACGGACATACCTGCCTAGCGACATCGCTGTGTCCGGCGAACCGCCTCCTTTCTAATGGGCCGGTTCGTTTGGCGTCACTGCAGCGTTACTAAATGGCCGCCCAATAGAAGCGGAGGGGCGGAGATGAGCAGGACGTAACATCCCGCCCACCTCCTTCCTTCCTCATTGCCGGCGGCCACAGGTAAGCTGTACTTCGTCGCTCTCGAGGTGTCACACGCAGCGATGTGTGCTGCCTCGGGAATGACGAACAACCTGCGTGCTCAAAAATCAACGATTTTTTGAAAAGGAATGACGTGTCAATGATGGACGATAAGGTGAGTATTTTCCATTGTTAACGGTCGTTCCTTGCTGTGACACGCAATGACATCGCTAACGATGCCGGTTGTGCGTCACGGAATCCGTTACCCCGGCGATATATCATTAGATATGTCGTTACGTGTAACGGGGCCTTTACTCTTCTCTGGACTCAGCCTTCCACAGGTAGTGATCTACGAGGCCTTGTAGTAATTCCAAATCCCTGTATAGGGGTTAAAGGGTTTCGGGGTTCTCTAGATCCTGATTGTGGGCGGCTAGCATCTAGCCTGTCCACGACAGTCATCATCAGACTTTGGTTCCAGCCAGACATAACAAATGGAAGTAAATGGGGATCTCAAGCATTTTTCCCAAAAGATTTTTCAGAAAAATACTTGAGTTCCCCATTTACTTCCAATACATTTGGTACACGAGTCTAGCCCATCCGAGAGTCCAACTGCTCATTAAAGGGAACCTGTCAGCAGAAATTTCGGCTAAAACCTAACAGATTCCCCCTCTGCAGCTCCTGGGCTGCATTCTAGAAAGGTCCCTGTTAGTATTGTGGCCCCTTTCTGACCAAAAAAAAGAGTTTATATAGAGGTACCTTTTTGGCTTCGGATTCTCTAAATGGGACACGGGGGCGGGCTGCCTGATGGCCGTTATTCTGCCCCCTGGTCCTGTATGCCGCCCCCATCGCTCATTTCCATACTTCTGGACGCCGCCCACTGCTCCAGCCATCCCCGCGCATGCCCAGTGCTCATCTCTCGTGGATGAGCACTGTGCCCAGTGTCACCGCTGGTGACGTGCACGCAGGGTTTAGATTATGGGCGGTGCTGTGATGTTTATTAACAAGCAACCACCCATAATCGCGGGACCGATGTTCACTACACAGAACACAATGTGTGAATGTTTGTTTTGTTTTTTTTTTTACTGTATTCGCCGGTAATCTTCTCTCCGCGTCTCCTCCTGATCGGTGTTGTTACTGCTCCGCGCTCTTCCCATCTATTTCCTGCCTCAGGGCAAGATGGGAAGGAGGTGACGTGAGGTCAGCAGCAGCGCGCTTGCGCAGAAAGAAGCAGGCTGAGGGGGAAAGCGCGGTCCCGCGATTATGGGCGGTTGCTTGTTAATAAACATCACAGCACCGCCCATAATCTAAACCCTGCGTGCACGTCAGCAGCGGTGACACTGGGCACAGTGCTCATCCACGAGAGATGAGCACTGGGCATGCGCGGGGATGGCTGGAGCAGTGGGCGGCGTCCAGAAGTATGGAAATCAGCGATGGGGGCGGCATACAGGACCAGGGGGCAGAATAACGGCCATCAGGCAGCCCGCCCCCGTGTCCCATTTAGAGAATCCGAAGCCAAAAAGGTACCTCTATATAAACTCTTTTTTTTGGTCAGAAAGGGGCCACAATACTAACAGGGACCTTTCTAGAATGCAGCCCAGGAGCTGCAGAGGGGGAATCTGTTAGGTTTTAGCCGAAATTTCTGCTGACAGGTTCCCTTTAAGAGTACTCACACTTTGTAGCGCTCGCTCATCACTAGTGATTATAACACTGGTCAATAGCTATCAAGTGATGGCACCACAAATGATTAATGAAACATGTGCAAGATATTTTTTGATCCAATGCCTCAACTATGCTCGACACAACATTTTTGGATAAAGTTCTGAAGATCCCGACCATCTTTAAAGCAAAGTAGAATTATTATCATGTACTTGGTGCTCTTTGCGTTGAAATTTTCTTACTGAAATATCCCTCAAACATTTATTTAGGTAATCCATGCTAGAAGCAAAGACGGGGAGAAGAACTCTGCCAGGAGAAGTTTTCTAAAACCACTAGACAACTATCAATTTTCCCCGAAATGTTCACCCTTTTATCACCGTCAAGAGGAGACATAGATAAGTTGCCGTTTTCTTAACCATTATGGCCTGATGATGGTGCTCCTGTGACCAATATCAAACGTTTATGGTTTTTGTTTTCACCCATCATATTCAGCACAAAAAGAGACTTAATGAGAAAATGACAGGTGTACTGACGTAACAAAAAAGCTCCGACACACCACAAAGAAATGAGAAAAGGATCTTGGATGGTGCAAAAACGTTGTTTTATTGAAATAAAAGAATTTTTTTGAAAGTCTGTCCCCAACGTTTCAGTCCTAATAGGACCTTTTTCAAGGACTATATTAGACTAGATGTCAGAACTAATGATCAAGTTGCACCAATAGAAACTGCATACTGACGTCTTAAACAGGGGCAGACTATACACATAGTCATCTAACCCGGTATCACATCATGACTTAAGGTAAAGTATAGAATACTCCCAAGGGGATGTCTTATAGTGAAATGGTCCTGGGATCAGTGCAGGGAAATGGCATCTACCTGTGTCTGTAGATGGGGAGAGGATCCTGGCTGGCATCCCCTTGGGAGTATTACTTATTGGACTTCTTTTCTCCAGAGCACCCGACTATATAGTTGAGCCAGGTCTATTCTACTATTTAGCTGTACAGTCATGGCCAAAAGTTTTGAGAATGCTACAAATATTAATTTTTACAAAGTCTACTGCTTAAGTTTTTCTAATGGCAATTTGCATATACTCCAGAATGTCATAAAGAGCGATCAGCTTAACAGCAATTACTTGCAAAGTCAATATTGGCTAAGAAAATGAACTTTAACCCCCAAAACACATTTCAACATCATTGCATTCCTGCCTTAAAAGGAGCAGCTAACATTGTTTTAGTGATTGTTCCATTAACACAGGTGTGGCTGTTGATGAGGACAGGGCTGGCGATCAATCAGTCATGATTAAGTAAGAATGACACCACTGGACACTTTAAAAGGAGGCTGGTGCTTGGTATCATTGTTTCTCTTCAGTTAACCATGGTTATCTCTAAAGAAACACGTGCAGCCATCATTGCTCTGCACAAAAATGGCCTAACAGGGAAGAGTATCGCAGCTACAAAGATTGCACCTCAGTCAACAATCTATCGCATCATCAAGAACTTCAAGGAGAGAGCTTCCATTGTAGCCAAAAAGGCTCAAGGGCGCCCAAGAAGGACCAGCAAACGCCAGGACCGTATCTTAAAACTGTTTCAGCTGCGGGATCGGACTACCAGCAGTGCCGAGCTAGCTCAGTAATGGCAGTAGGCTGGTGTGAGTGCTTCTGCACGCACTGTGAGGCGGAGACTGCTTGAGCAAGGCCTGGTTTCAAGGAAGGCAGCAAAGAAGGCACTTCTCTCCAGAAAAAACATCAGGGACCGACTGATATTCTGCAAAAGGTACAGGGAGTGGACTGCTGAGGACTGGGGTAAAGTCATTTTCTCAGATGAATCCCCTTTTCGATTGTTTGGGACATCTGGAAAACAGCTTATTAGGAGAAGAAGAGGTGAGCGCTACCACCAGTCTTGTCTCATGCCAACTGTTAAGCATCCTGAAACGATTCATGTGTGGGGTTGCTTCTCAGCCAAGGGAATCGGCTCACTCACAGTCTTGCCTAAAAACACAGCCATGAATAAAGAATAGTACCAGAATGTCCTCCAAGAGCAACTTCTCCCAACTGTCCAAGAGCAGTTTAGCGCCCAAAAATGCCTTTTCCAGCATGATGGAGCACCTTGCCATAAAGCAAAGGTGATCACTAAATGGCTCATGGAACAAAACATAGAGATTTTAGGTCCATGGCCTGGAAACTCCCCAGATCTTAATCCCATTGAGAACTTGTGGGCAATCATCAAGAGATGGGTGGACAAACAAAAAACAACAAATTCTGGCAAAATGCAAGCATTGCTTATGCAAGAATGGACAGCTATCAGTCAGGATTTGGTCCACAAGTTGATTGAGAGCATGCCAGGGAGAATTGCAGAGGTCCTGAAGAAGAAGGGTCAACAGTACACTGCAAATATTGACTTGCTGCATTAACTCATTCTAACTATCAATATAACCTTTTGGTACTCATAATATGATTGCAATTATATTTCTGTATGTGATGTAAACATCAGACAAACACAATTAAAAACCAGAGGGCAACAGATCATGTGAAAATATAATTTTGGTGTCATTCTCAAAACTTTTGGCCATGACTGTACTGACATGACTGTTTCTTGTATTCTCGAAGAAGTATCCTGGATTATCTTTTCTTTGGGGTCTCTGCTTTGTACTATTCTTTTGTTACTCCTCCTAGAAATCTATCAATAAACTGACAACTGGGGGTTACCAGTTGGGGGTATCTTTACATATTCATAATTCCTCAGCACTGATTGGACAATATCAGAACTGTGTATGAATACAGTCCCATCTGACCACACCCAGTTGTAAGTTTATTTATACATTTCTAGAAGGAGTAACAGGGACACAGGACAATGCAGATTTCTAGGGAAAGTTTGTTTCTGAAGAACATTTTTACCATATGGATGATGTAAAACAGACATGTCTGCTGTGGTGACAGGTCCGCTGTAACCTTTTCCCGCTAAAGGACATAAATTTATGTCCGGATTGGAGGTCACTTACCATAATCTACCTTACAGTTACATCATGGGTGAGCTCAGATGCCGATGAATGTTCAGCCCAGTAAGAGCCTCTTGCAGTATTTCAGCATTGAGGGTAAAAACAGCGTGATCGGATGTAGTGTTCACCAAACAAAAAAATATAAAAATCCCACCCACCTGCCCCCAGAAGAGTTCTTTTATTACTGGTTGCATGCGGGTGGACTGGACACTCAAATTGCCCAATTAGTACATTCGATTGGTGTTGAGGTCAAGTCCGGGTCCCAAACTAAACCTTATCTAAAGTCCGTCTGAACCCGCCAAACTGAACTTCCAGGGGTCCGCTCATCTCTTGTCCCTACTAACAATGCATCTGCATAACACTGGACTCTCCTCTCACTTAGGCCCAGGCATACAAAGGGTGCTTAAAACAGGTAGGAGACAGTTTTACTGCAATGGCTTCCTTTGACACTATGTAATCAGTGCTGTCACATTGACAAGGGGATTAGTCAGTTGTCAATGCATTCTATATTTCCAGAGGGAATAACAGGGGACTGCACAATGCAGGGTTATAAGAAAAGAAGGGGCAGCATTATTATTTCATTAACAATAAAAGTTTTTTTTTTATTAAAAAAGCATGTAAGATCCTTCATAAGTTTGTATTGTAGGAATGAGGCATATCTGCCTGTACCATGGATAATTCCAACTTCGAGAGACTTAAATGTTTGTTCTAATTATTGTTTTTTAGGAGCGCAGGGCTCCACTGGCTTTCTACTGGGAGTGGTGTGCACCATATGAGTAACAGTTTGGACCATGCCTTTGCCTCTTCTGCAATAAAAAAGTGCAGCAGTACAAAAGCTGGCTTGAAGTTGCAACCAGGCCAGTTTCAGAGCAGTGCTTACAAGCTCTATAGCAAAGAGCATGCAAGCATGCACTCCTTAAATAAGAAACTTGCCACCTCTGGTAGACTGCAGAGGTGGCAGGCAACCTAAGAAAAGAGCAGTCATGGCTCAGTTTGGGGATTCGATCTGGTGACCTGTTGCTTCATTGTCGGTTCCTTTGTCTGCTAGGCTATTGCCTTTTCTTCCCTGTCCAAATGATGATAGTTCCAATTGCCTTTGTTCTCCCTTGTTCGTTTGTTCCTCTCCAGGTTTTCTTCATTTTCCTGTTTTGGTCTGCCCTATCACATTCTGGGTTGGGTTTGATATGTTCACCTTTCACTGCACTTCCTTGCTGGCTATACCTCCTTGCTGACTATATCTTTTGGTGGACTTGTGTTTAGTAATTCCAGCCCTTCAGCTAAGGTGTTTACCTTATTGGGTAAACACCAGTTTAGTTCCTGCAGTGAATTGGTTTGTTTTCCTTTCCAGAACCTTTTCCTTTCACCTCTTGTAGGCTTCTGGGAGGTTTTACTTGATCCTCTTATTTGTATCGCTCTTTAGCTTCCCCTCTCTACCTTATATGAATGTGTTTTAGTTTTCTTATTCTGGGTTTTTGTATCTTCCTCCATATTTTCTTCTCTCCTTGTTGGCAGGGTGTTGCAGTCTTCCCTCTGGCCCTTCATGAGGCATAAGAAACCCATCGATGGCCTTTCAGGGAGTCAGGTCCAAGGTGGTGTTGTGATTTGTATGGCTAGTCTCTTTGTTGTGTGTCCTATCTCTCTGTAGTAGATCTTCCATTTTCCTGTTACCAGTCTGTGAAAATGTTTACATTGATAACAAAAGCAGTGCAATATAGAATTAAAAATCCATGTGTTCTTAAAGAAGAACTTTCATAACTTTATTTTTTCCCTTATCCAGTATGCTAGTGTAGCATAGTGTCAGTGTGTTAATATTCATCCTCTTCTCCAGCAACATTCCGGTCCTCTTCTGAGTTGTGGGATGGCAATCCAAACTCTTTGGGTCACTCTGTGCTCTGTGTGACCTGGAAGTGGCTTGTTCAATGTAATCTTATAGAGTTACAACGACGATCCATAGGCTTACATTGTAAAAACCACTTCCAGCTCACACAGAGCACAGTGTGGTCTGGAGAGTCTGATTTGCCGTGAACTGACTCAGAAGAGGACTAGAACAGTGCTGGTTAACGGAGAAGATGGCAATCGGCGAGTATATTAACACACTAACATTTACTCTGGTGTAGGGAACAATTATGGTAGGGCTTCTTTAAGAATTGAGTGAATATTTACATTATAAAGTAAATGAAAAGTTGATTATTTTTACAAGCAGATTTAAATTTTACCCATTTTAAGGGAACCTGTTACCAGATTTGACGACTATAACCTGCGGCCACCAATAGTAAGCCCTTATATACAGCATTGCAGAATGCTTTATATCGGAGCCCAGGCTGCTATGTAGAATGTAAAAATCACTTTTACTATACTCATCTAGGGGGTGGTCTAATCTGATGGGTGTCGTTGCTCTACGGTCCGACGCTTCTCAAGCAACATTTTTGTGAGAAAAAAGAATGCTCACTATACTCCTTGGTAAAACCCTTGATGGTTATAGTTTCCAAAATAGGGTAATTTGTGGGGGGTTTCTGCAGTATAGCAGGCAGCTCTGTAGAATGTACAAATCCCTTTTATTATACTCACCTGGGGGGGGCAGTCCAGTCCGATGGGTGTCGCTGCTCTCCAGTCCTATGCCTCCCCTCTGCTGCGATTGCTGTCCTCCTACTACCTAGCCCAGTATGGATAATGTGTCCTATGTCATCCACACAGGCCGGCATTGCGGTGATGCGCAGGCACACTTTCATCTTCCCTACTCAAAGCCGATCTAAGTATTGTAGTGCGCATGCGCTGGTGGTCTTTAAGCTTTCCTTAAACCTGCGCATTACAATACTTTGATCTGCCCTCAGCAGCCAGATCAAAGCATGCCTGCGTAGGACCACAATGCCAGCCTGTGTGGAAGACATAGGACACATCATCCATACTGGGCTAGGTAGTAGGAGGACAGCAATCGCAGCAGAGGGGAGGCATAGGACTGGAGAGCAGCGACACCCATCGGACTGGACTGCCCCCCCCAGGTGAGTATAATAAAAGGGATTTGTACATTCTACAGAGCTGCCTGCTATACTGCAGAAACCCCCCACAAATTACCCTATTTTGGAAACTATAACCATCAAGGGTTTTACCAAGGAGTATAGTGAGCATTCTTTTTTCTCACAAAAATGTTGCTTTAGTAACAAATTTCTCACTTTTACAAGAGGTAACACCAAAAAGTGGACCCCACATTTTGTTTCCCAATTTCTTATGAGCGCAGCAATACCCCACATGTAATTAAAAAGATCTGGTTGAATAAATGAGTGAGCTTAGAAAAAGCAATATTTAAATTTTGGAAAAGCTGAAATACATTTCGGGCACTATGTTGCATTTGCAGGATCCCTAAGGTATCGATATACGGAAACCTCACACAACAGACCCCATTTTGAAAACTAGACCCTCAATGATTTTACCCAGGGGTATATTGAGCATTTTGAACTCTCAAGTATTTCACAGAATTTGATAACAATAGGTCATCATATTGAACATTTTCTCTTTTTGTTGGTTTAGTACCAAATTTCTCACTTTTACAAGCGGTAACACCAAAAAGTGGACCCCACAGTATGTTATCCAATTTTTTTATGAGCGCGGCGATACCGCACTTGTAGTAAAAAAGTTCTGTTTGGAGAAACGGGAGGGCTCAGAAAAAGTAATATTTGAATTTTGGAAAAGCTGAAATAGATTGCAGGTGCCATGTTGCATTTGCAGTGCCCCTAATGTACCTAAACAACAGAAACCCCTGACAAATGACCCCATTTTGGAAACTAGACCCCTCAAGGATATTATCCAGGTGTATAGTGAGCATTTTGACCCCACTGTACTTCACAGAATTTGATAACAAAAGATTGTTATTTTGAAAATGTTCTTTTTTTTTCCACAAAATGTTGCTGTAGCACCAAATTTCTCACTTTTAGGGTTCACTCACATAAAATCTGCAAGTGCAATGGGAGAAAACATCGCATTGCACTTACACCAATGTTAACCAATAGGTCAGAGCACATCTGTGAGTTTTTTCTGTTCAAAATTCGGTGTAGGGGGCAAACCGCAGCATGCTTCGAGTGGCTGCATACCTCGCCAATTCAAGTCAATGGGTGCGAGAAAAACATGTCACACACGGATGGCAAAAACATAGCATTTTTAACATTTTTTACATACTCTAAAAAGCTGGGATACATAGATCAATAGATAGATGGAGGTTAAACACCTATATAACATCTCACCCAACACCATGTTGTAAGTTTGCACCCTTTAGTACCTTTCATGTGGCACTAACAAGTGTTTAGCCTTCTATTTAGCAAAAAAAAAAAAATTAAAAATGACATGGGGTGTCCCCTATTTTAGAAAGGTAGCTAGGGAAAAGCAAAGAGCTGCAGTCTGCGGCCCGCAGTTGCCAGATTTACCTTGGCTGGTAATCCAAAACAGAGGTCACCCCACGCTGTATTTTTAAATTATTTATCAATAAATAATTTTAAAAAAGTGGGGTCCCTCCCCATTGGTTCACCAGCCAAGGTAAAGCAGATAGCTGGAGTCTGGTATTCTCAGGCTGGGGTGGTTATTGTGTAGGAGGGGGGGAGTAGCGCCCACTCCTACGTAGGAAGTGCTAGTTTATAAAAAATTACTGTATAGAAAAAGTCTAATGTATATATAAATGCAGGATGTAGCAGAGCTGAACAGGCGCAGTGTTCAGTTCCATCTATCAGCCGCAGGTATTACATGTTTTAGGGTAAGAAAGTTATTTGATTGTAATGTATGTTGTAGAGAACTGAAAAGGCTGTGTAATGTAGAGTACTGACCTCTCGTGCTGTGTCAGGCGTAAGATGTAGTTTGAGGTGTCAGAAGTACTGAAGGTAAAGGGTTAAGGATAGATATAGTATTAATAATAAGATAGAACAGTTAAGTACTTTATATATATATATAGGTAGTCTTAGTTGGAACTAGGGAAACAAGCAGAGCAGGAGTGGGGATGATAGGAGTAGTTAGATAGTTAATAGGATAGAGCAGGGACATAGGAAGCAAGCAGTGGGGTTGGTTAGACAGGAGGGAGGAGTACCAGACAGAAGGTTCAGGAGCAGAGAGGCGTTTGTGAGTCAGAAAGCAGCAGGAGCTGAAGCAGACAGGCAGGACCCAGAGCCAGGACCTGCCTAGGAAGGGAGGAATCCTCCCATGTACAAAGAACTCACCCTTTGGACGGTGTTGTGAATGTTAGTTATGTTTTGGCTGCTGGGAGGCTCCCACTGGTGGCCAGGAATGGTTTGGACTTGGACCAGGTGTGTTGTGCAGTGGGTGTTTCCTTTGCTAACTCTCTGCTTATTTAAATCCTGGTCTGATTGCAGGCTGTTGCCGGATGTCAGTTGTTCTTTGTATCTCCAGCCTGCTTAATCCTGCTCTACACCACATCTTCTCCAGATAAGTGCTTGCTCTTTATTTATTGTCTGGTTCTTTTGTTTATCTGGGTTTGTCATTTGCTGTGGTTGGTTCCAGTTTATTTGCTTGCAGGGATTTTCCCCCTTAGTGGATTCTTGAGGAACTCCCTGCAGTTCTGTGTGGAGTATAGCTCCTTTGGGTCCATGTGTTTGTGGCTTGTTGACTTTGTTATGATTCTTGTTTTCTGTTCATTGGTATGACAAGGGCATCTGGTATAGGACGGAGTTCAGATCGTGCGATCTGAGGGCCTTTTGTACTATCAGGAAGTTGGTATTTTGCGGGGTTATTCTCTGGCCACCATCAGTCCCTTTCCTGTCCTTTCCTATTTTAGTCAGCGGGGGCCTCACCTTTTGCTAATCCTGTCATCTACCTGTGTATTGTGTTTTTGCTATATCACCGCAGTCTTTGAATGTGGGGGGCTAGCTATTCTTGTCTATTTTCTGAGACAGAGAGTTATTCATCTTTCCTTCCTTTAGGATAGTTAGTTCTCCGGCTGGGTTCGCGGTGCACAGGATGTTAGTTCACCCCACGGCTACTTCTAGTTGTGATGGTTAGTAAGGGGATGGCGGTCAGATTAGTTGCCAATGCTCTTGTCACCTTTTGCCAATGATTTGTGGAGGTCTTCCATGGTTCCGGATCATAACAGTAGTGGAGGCATTGGTTGGAGGGGGCTAGGCATCAAGTTGTGGTGCTGACAGACCACAAGAATCTCATCTATCTGGAATCGGCCAAGAGGTTGAATCCTCGGCAGGCCAGGTGGGCTTTGTTTTTTACCCGGTTTAATTTTGTGGTCTCTTTTTTGCAGGGCACCAAGAATGTTAAGGACGATGCCCTTTCCAAGAGTTTCTGCGCTGACTCTTTGGAGGTTGTCGAACCGTCTACTATCCTGAATGATGGTGTAGTTTTCTTGGCTATTTCGCCTGATCTGCGGTTGGCACTGGCGGAATTTCAGGGGGATAAACCTGAGAGATGTCCTACAGGAAAACTGTTTGTCCCAGACCAATGGAGAGACCGAGTTGTTTCTGAGGTTCATTGCTCTGTTTTGGCAAGTCATCCTGGCATTTTTGGTACTCGGGATTTTGTGAGACGCTCTTTTTGGTGGCCTTCCCTGTCCCGAGATGTCCGTCGTTTTGTGCAGTCGTGTGGAGTTTGTTCTAGGTCCAAGCCCTGTTGTTCACGTTCTAGTGGGCTATTATCGCCTTTGCCTGTACTTAAGAAACCTTGGACGCACATCTCTATGGATTTTATTTCAGAGCTTCCCGTCTCTCAGAAAATGACTGTGATTTGGGTGATCTGTGACAGATTCTCCAAGATGGTCCACTTGGTTCCCCTATCTAAGTTGCCGTCTTCATCAGAGTTGGTGCCTTTGTTTTTCCAACATGTTGTTCGTTTGCATGGTATTCCCGAAAACATTGTTTCTGACAGAGGGGTGCAGTTTGTATCCCGGTTTTGGAGGATTTTTTGCTCCAAATTGGGTGTTCAGCTGTCTTTCTCCTCGGCGTTTCATCCTCAGACCAACGGTCAGACTGAAAGGGCTAACCAGACCCTGGAGACCTATTTACGGTGTTTTGTTTCTGCGGATCAGGATGACTGGGTTTCATTTTTGCCTTTGGCTGAATTTGCCCTTAACAATAGAGCTAGCTCTACCACGTTGGTATCCCCCTTTTTCTGCAATTTTGGGTATCACCCTAGGTTCCTCTCAGGACAGCTTGACGCGTCTGACTGTCCGGGGGTGGATTCGGTGGTCAACAGAATGCAGCAGATTTGGGGGCAGGTAGTGGATAAATTGTTTCAGTCCCAAGAAACTGCCCAAAAGTTTGCCAACCGGCGTCGGACTGTTGGTCCCCGGTTTAAAGTAGGGGACATGGTGTGGTTGTCCTCTAAAAATATTCCTATGAGAGTTCCGTCTCCTACATTTAAGCCCAGATTTATTGGACCTTATAAGATTTCGGAGATTATTAACCCTGTATCTTTCCGTTTGACTCTGCCTGCGTCATTTAAGATTCACAATGTCTTCCATAAGTCCTTGTTGAAGAAACATGTGGAGCCAGCAGTTCCTGCAGCAGCGCCTCCTGACCCTGTTTTGGTACAAGGGGATCTGGAGTATGAGGTTGAAAAATTTCTGAATTCCCGTCGCAGTAGGTGTCAGCTTCAGTACCTTGTGAAATGGAAGGGTTATGGGCAGGAGGATAACTCTTGGGTTGTGGCTTCTGACATTCATGCGGACAGGTTGGTTCACGCCTTCCATCATGCTCATCCCAAACGACCCGGTGGCGTGGGTGAGGGTTCGGTGACCCCTCCTCAAGGGGGGGTACTGTTGTGAATGTTAGTTATGTTTTGGCTGCTGGGAGGCTCCCACTGGTGGCCAGGAATGGTTTGGACTTGGACCAGGTGTGTTCTGCAGTGGGTGTTTCCTTTGCTAACTCTCTGCTTATTTAAATCCTGGTCTGATTGCAGGCTGTTGCCGGATGTCAATTGTTCTTTGTATCTCCAGCCTGCTTAATCCTGCTCTACACCACATCTTCTCCAGATAAGTGCTTGCTCTTTATTTATTGTCTGGTTCTTTTGTTTATCTGGGTTTGTCATTTGCTGTGGTTGGTTCCAGTTTATTTGCTTGCAGGGATTTTCCCCCTTAGTGGATTGTTGAGGAACTCCCTGCAGTTCTGTGTGGAGTATAGCTCCTTTGGGTCCATGTGTTTGTGGCTTGTTGACTTTGTTATGATTCTTGTTTTCTGTTCATTGGTATGACAAGGGCACCTGGTATAGGACGGAGTTCAGATCTTGCGATCTGAGGGCCTTTTGTACTATCAGGAAGTTGGTATTTTGCAGGGTTTTTCTCTGGCCACCATAAGTCCCTTTCCTGTCCTTTCCTATTTTAGTCAGCGGGGGCCTCACCTTTGGCTAATCCTGTCATCTGCCTGTGTATTGTGTTTTTCCTATATCACCGCAGTCTTTGAATGTGGGGCGCTAGATATTCTTGTCTATTTTCTGAGGCAGAGAGTTAATCATCTTTCCTTCCTTTAGGATAGTTACTGTAGTTCTCCGGCTGGGTTCGCGGTGCACAGGATGTTAGTTCACGCGTCAGCTACTTCTAGTTGTGATGGTTAGTAAGGGGATGGCGGCCAGATTAGTTGCCAATGCTTTTGTCACCTTTTGCCAATGATTTGTGGAGGTCTTCCATGGTTCCGGATCATAACAGGACGGGCAGTGGAGTGTCCTGAGACTGGTGAGACATCGGGGTACAAAGACCGCTGGCGCGACCATGAACTGGCTGGGAGCAGCCACGCGTTCGAGGGACCGATTGAGTTATGACAGCCACATGGAAAGGATACCGGGGAGAAAGAGTGCATAGAACTCAGCTGCTGGAGGTTAGTGCCCAGGTCGAGTGCCAGGAAAAGAGAAGTTTTCCCCCGAGGTAGAACAGACACAGCACAAGCGGTCCTAAGGGACTGAAGTGTGGAAAGAAGCAAGAGTTACAATAAAGAAATTCCTGTGGTCTTATCAGAGTCTGTGTGTGCTTTATGTTGCCCTCCCTGTCTATGACAAGGACCCAGCAAGGACAGATGACGGTAATAGTGACTGTGATGGCTAATGACGTAGGCCCCAATGGGAGCCCAGCGTGGACGTTGACATTTACTGAAGTCAGGGAAAGCGCTGCCGGCCATCACCTGGCTCCCCTCTTCAATTGGGCAAATGATTGGTCTGTAAGAGCAGAGATATTAGGTGATACAGGTTTTTGCCGATCAGCGAATATTATGACATATCTGCAACTGAGGCAGCACAAGCAAGGTGGTCAAAAGAATAATATGTATATCTCCGGTTACTTCCTTAAAACCTCTCCCATCTCTAATCAAGTTCATAATAACAGTTCCCGATAAACTTGTTTGCACTATGGCAATTAGGCCATCTCACAGGCAAAACCAACGGCCATCACTCATATAGAGCAGTCACCTGATGTCAACCAACGCGTTTTGTCCATCTCTGGAACTGTTTGAAGGTGCATGGCCAGTTGCTGTTGCTTGCAACATATGTAAAAACTACTTAAAGAGACAGACACTTTGGAACTACAAGACAACACCTAGAACAAAATAAAATATATGTGAATTTTAAAAACAAAAAGTAGATATAAACAACACGGTCATCTAATAGATGAGAACAAGGTCATCTAATACAATAGGGCAAAACCTGCCAAATTATAGTCCCCAAAAATAAATGAAACATAAATTATCTTAATTAAAAAATAAACATTAATAACAGTATTTTTCATGTTTGTCAATTGAATAAATGGCTCACAAAGTCATGATTTTAAGCCCAAATGTGTGGAAAAAGTAATCAACATGTATATCTAAATTGCCTCCTTTTGTATCAAGATTTTATCTTTATTCCCACCTCTACAATTTTCATACAGTTGATAAATGACCATAAAACAAAATCCAGAATACGTTTTGTCATGATGATGGATAAAATGCGACACATGGGGGTTATTATCGTCACCCTGCCTGATGTCCCGCACATGTTCGGATATTCTCAACTGGATTGGACACAACATTTTTACTATGTATATCTTATTGCACAGATAATTGGATTTAGAACCATAATTTATTTACAGTGAAGGAATTTCTTAATATAAAAAGGCAGCAAAAGAGTCAAAAATAGGTATTTGATCCTTTGAGGGCCTGCTCACATTAGCGTTTAAATTGTACGAGTACCATACGAGAAAATCTTGCATTGCACTCGGACTAATTAATGATGCAGATCAGATCTGTGTTTTTTCTCATGCCGATTCGTCATGAGCAACAGATCAGTTGTTATATGCTAGTGTGACACCGGCCCAAGTCCTGCACCTACTCATCCCAAACTAACTATATCTCAAACACATGGACTTTTTCACTCAAATTCACTCCTTACCAAAAGATCACCCAAAATAGGTGCCTTTTTGGCAATCCCACTTCGGCTATCACCAATAATACACTAGCAAGAAAAAGGATAACAGTGTTTTGAACTTGAATTTCCGACTCCATATCTCAACATCCACTAGAGCTTAGAACATGAGATAACCTTCATGTTATAGACAATCATCTTGGCTATCTCTTAGGCCCCCTTCACACGTTCGTGATACACGTGGGTGTTTGGTCCGTTTCCGTATATACCGGAGACACGGCCAAACGTGCACCAATGTTAATCTATGATTGTGGTCACACGTCCGTTATTTCATTATGTCCGTGTGTGCGTGTCCGTGATCCGTATGTGTTTGCGTTTGGCACGGATGCATGTCCGTTATCTGCACGGAGCACGCACACGTGGACACAATGAAAGTCTATGGGTATGTGCACACACGTTAGTAAACACGTATGCATCTACCTATAGTCCGTGTCCGTTTGGTGTTTTTATTTCTAGTGAGGTCGGCTATTCTTTCTATTTCTGTGTATGTCGGTCAATCTCCCTGAGTCCGTCGGTCAGTCTCTCTGTCTCTCTGTCGGTCTGTCTGTCTGTCTGTCCCTCTCTCACAGTCTGTCGGTCAGTTTCCCCCCCTCTCTCATACTTACCGTTCCCCGATCTCCGGCGCAGCGCTGCACGGCATTCACACTGCTGCGGCGGCTTTTACTATTTTGAAAAAGCCGGCCGCTCATTAAACAATCTCCTATTCCCTGCTTTCCCCGCCCACCGGCGCCTATGATTGGTTACAGTGAGACACGCCCCCACGCTGAGTGACAGGTGTCACACTGCACCCAATCACAGCAGCCGGTGGGCGTGTCTATACTGTGCAGTAAAATAAATAAATAAATAATTAAAAAAAAACGGCGTGCGGTTCCCCCCAATTTTAATGCCAGCCAGATAAAGCCATACGGCTGAAGGCTGGTATTCTCAGGATGGGGAGCTCCACGTTATGGGGAGCCCCCCACCCTAACAATATCAGTCAGCAGCCGCCCAGAATTGCCGCATACATTATATGCGACAGTTCTGGGGCTGTACCCGGCTCTTCCCGATTTGCCCTGGTGCTTTGGCAAATCGGGGTAATAAGGAGTTATTGGCAGCCCATAGCTGCCAATAAGTCCTAGATTAATCATGTCAGGCGTCTATGAGACACCCTCCATGATTAATCTGTAAATTACAGTAAATAAACACACACACCAGAAAAAATCCTTTATTAGAAATAAAAACACACACATATACCCTGGTTCACCACTTTAATCAGCCCCGAAAAAGCCCTCCATGTCCGGCGTAATCCAGGATGGTCCAGCGTCGCATCCAGCGCTGCTGCATGGAGGTGACCGGAGCTGCAGCAGACACAGCCGCTCCGGTCACCTCCACGCAGCTAATGAAGACAGCCGTGCGATCAGCTGAGCTGTCACTGAGGTTACCCGCTGTCACTGGATCCAGTGACAGCGGGTAACCTCAGTGACAGCAGCTGATCGCGCGGCTGTGTTCATTACCTGCGTGGAGGTGACCGGAGCGGCGGTGTCTTCTGCAGCTCCTGTCACCTCCATGCAGCAGCGCTGGATGCGACGCTGGACCATCCTGGATTACGCCGGACATGGAGGGCTTTTTCGGGGCTGATTAAAGTGGTGAACCAGGGTATATGTGTGTGTTTTTATTTCTAATAAAGGATTTTTTCTGGTGTGTGTGTGTTTATTTACTGTAATTTACAGATTAATCATGGAGGGTGTCTCATAGACGCCTGACATGATTAATCTAGGACTTATTGGCAGCTATGGGCTGCCAATAACTCCTTATTACCCCGATTTGCCAAAGCACCAGGGCAAATCGGGAAGAGCCGGGTACAGCCCCAGAACTGTCGCATATAATGTATGCGGCAATTCTGGGCGGCTGCTGACTGATATTGTTAGGGTGGGGGGCTCCCCATAACGTGGAGCTCCCCATCCTGAGAATACCAGCCTTCAGCCGTATGGCTTTATCTGGCTGGCATTAAAATTGGGGGGAACCGCACGCCGTTTTTTTTTAATTATTTATTTATTTATTTTACTGCACAGTATAGACACGCCCACCGGCTGCTGTGATTGGGTGCAGTGTGACACCTGTCACTCAGCGTGGGGGCGTGTCTCACTGTAACCAATCATAGGCGCCGGTGGGCGGGGAAAGCAGGGAATAGGAGATTGTTTAATGAGCGGCCGGCTTTTTCAAAATAGTAAAAGCCGCCGCAGCAGTGTGAATGCCGTGCAGCGCTGCGCCGGAGATCGAGGAACGGTGAGTATGAGAGAGGGGGGGAAACTTCAGTCACTCGGGGGATTAGCGGTCACCGGTGAATCCTTCACAGGTGACCGCTAATCAGTACTCGACACAGACAGAGCCGCGGTATGAGGATGAAGTCGGGTGAAGTTCACCCGAGTTCATTCTCATCGCGCAACTCTGTCTGCTGTCAGCCGACATTTATAAACGACATTGTGCATCACACACACGGACATTCCACACGGACATTCCACGTACACATACACGTTAATTCCACACGCACACACGGTCGTTCTGCACACAAACACGGCTAGCATACGCAATTCACACAGGTGCCACACGGACCATAAAAACGGACACAAAAACGGGACACGGACCCGAAAAACGGCCCGTAGCACACGTGCGTGTTTTTCACGGACGTGTGAAGGGGGCCTTACATAAATTTGACTTGCAACTATTTAGCATGTAATGAGTTATGTAGATTTTTGAGATATCACTGCATTGTTACTGTTTTGCTCCTGGTGGTGAAAAAAACAGTTTGTTCATGTATACCACAAATTACAACCTGCTTTCACATTCCCTTATAGCTCGGTGCTTTATTAGGTTTATTCCCAAGTGAACGTTCACTGGTTCGAATCAAGGAGCAGACATGAAAAAGATTTCCCAAGCAAAGAGAATCAGCATCATCCAGCTCTTCGATAGTGGTCTTTTGGCTAAAAAAAAATTGGCAAACTGCATCATGTGAGTTCCAAGTCATTTGTAAGAATACAAAATGAAGCCCTTCTATCCATTCAAAAAGTAAGACATGGACACCCAGGAAAAATATTGTACTCAACAAGTCTACTCATCATAAGATCTATCAGTTCTAGAACGACAAACATGACTGTAGAGGTGGCTCGTATGCTTCATATTAGTGAAATTACAGACTTCCTTGAAGCACCATGTGACACCCATTTTACAAGTCTAGAACGGTGGCCCGAAAAAAGGTGAAAAAGTCTTGACTTCAATATTGTTATAAGAAGCATCGGCTCATGATTTCCAAAAAGAATAAACATTTGACAGTAGAAGATTGGAAACTGGTAATTTGCAGTGTTAATATAAGATGGTGGTTGAGAGTGGAGAGTATAATTTTAATTGTTTATACATGGGTTGTGTTTGGTGTCTTGCATGGTTGGGGATGGCCATGTTCAAGAGGGGAGGAATGTAAGATGGTGGTCGAGTTCCTACAACTGAAGACACCAAATGTGTGCTTAAGTATATATGTGTGATATATACATATATATACCGTATATATATATATTTTATAATATATAAAGTAATGTTATGTTGAAAAGTAATGTACAGTATAGGAATGCATAGGATGTATTTTAGTATATAGATGTACCAGTGCTGGTAGTGATATAAGATTATAAAAAAGGCTGTTGGTAGGATAGATTGCCCAGCAACCCACTGTAGGAAAGTGACAGTTCGCAGTTGGGATTAGCCAATGGAGGAAAAGTTAGTGCTGAGGGAAAGAGACAGATTCCATCAGGTCATTTTGGTTGCATTCTTTGGGTGAATTGTAGCAGGAAGGAGTGAAAGACTGAGCAAGGCTAGTGAGAAAGTACCACAGAATTTTAGAAGTTGGTTACACCCAGAGACAAGACTGGAAGTGAAATCTGGGAATGGTCAAGGAGTCAAAAGCAGTCCTTGTGAGTAGGGCCTGTGGACAAATGCTTAGCAGCAGTCCCCAGGTAGCATTCAGCTAAAAGGAAACGGGTTGACACAGTGGTGAACGTGAGATGAGAATGCAATTATGGGCGGCACATCAGGGAGCATTGCTATTCCCTGTTGCTGGGAGGACATGGAACCATGTGTGCACTAGGGGGATTATCATGAATGGTACATTTGTGCTAAGCTGAGTTGTGGCAAAAAAAATCTGGGAATAACTGGAATAGTAATATCTAAAGTGAAAGTTGAGGAACTGTGTCTTGTGGTTCTTTATGTAAAGGAAATATCCAATAAGTTGTGTGCCCACTATGTATTGTACTTAGTCATCCACCAAAGACTGTTTAGTAAAATTTTGTTTCTGAAGAAGAACCAGTGGTCTCCTTCTGTTACCGGGGGACCGGCAGATTCGGACCAGGGGGTATATATCCTAATCGCCAGTCGGGGCCCACCGTGCTCCAGATGACAAAGGAGCTGCTGGCACCTGAGGGTTAGACGGAGACTATAGAGCTGGATGGCTCTGAGATAACCCAGGAACTCTGGGAACCGGTCACGTGTGTTGGGACATGTCAGACCGGACGACAACCCGATTAGCGTTTTGGTGCACCTAGCGCTACACCAACCACGTGTGCAGGAAACACGTCAGGCCGGGTGGTAACCAGGTAGCGTTGACCGGAAGACCGCCACGAAAGCGCCCTGTCGGCCACGTGTGTAGGACACGTCAGGCCGAGCGGTCCTCCAATTAGCGTTTCTGGCCAGCTCTCGCCTGGCCACGTGTGTGTAGGACACGTCAGGCCAGATGGGTACACCAGTAGCGTTGACCGGGAAGCCGAGGAGGATAAGGAACACCCTTTTAACTCCACAGGGGTCCTGGGGTACGCTGTCCGTGCGCATAGGGGGCGCAACCGGACAGGTGGTGCAGCAGGTGCGTTGTCCGTGTGCGTAGGGGGCACAATCGGACAGGTGGCGCAGCAGGTGCGTTGTCCGTGTGCGTAGGGAGCACAATCGGAAAGGAAGCACAGCAGCCGCAGCCCAGTTAACGCCACTGGGCTGCTATAGCAAGACTGGAACGGCAGGAGGGAAGCACGGCGCCTGACCCTGATGTGCCGAGCCACGAATCTTGGCGTGACAGGCACCGTTCGCCTAACCCTACCTACCGCTTCCCAACATAGGCTTATGCCGCAATGAGGCTCTAACATGGAGGTGTGCTCTGACTGAGCAAAAGTGAAGACTGCGCACCTCCATGTTGTCTCCAGCCCCTTTTATAACCTGGGTCCACCCCAAACCCAGGGTGGAACCACCAAGGTCCAATAGCAGAGTGCTATGTCATCAGTGACGTCACATGCGACCTATCCGGAACCGCCACGTCATTGATGACCTCATGGCAGCCACGCCCCAAACACTTCACCAGTCATCGTCTGACGACCAATACTGAGGTGCCAGATCATAGGGGTGGGCCTCTGCGAGCCAATCCGGAGTTGCCACGTCATCAGGACACCTGACACCCTCTGCCCTATCAGGGCCTGCCACCTCACGGACATACTCAGTGAGGTCCTTACCGGACCTAGCCTCTGGTGCACTAAGTGCCTGAGCATGCCCAGTAGCCTGAACTGAGGACTTAGTCTCAGACATAACACAATCAGGCTGAGCATACTCACTGGGCAAAACACCTAGCTTAAACTCTGGCTGGGGTAAATCGGCGCACGCATGCGCACTAGCCGCCTCTCCACACTTAGACGTGGTGGAAGGAACAGCCAACTGGACGACCCGAGGCACGGCCAAGAACGGCAGCCGGCGCCTGGGCGCAACAGGAACCGCAGCAGGCTGCTTGCGGCTATGGCGGCGCCGGTTCGTAACAGTACCCCCCCCTCTAGCGGCCCTCCCACTCGAATGGTCTATAGTCGCCACAGATACCACTGAGCGACGGGCGGAAGATGGAGACATGCAGTGGGAGCTACAAGACTCGCTCCACCGCGTAATCACCCCAGACGACCAGTCGATATGTGGGGAATGTTGCTTCAACCAAGGAATACCCAGCAGAATATCATCTGCACCCTTAGGGAGAACCAGAAACGAAATGGTCTCCCTATGCCCAGATGACATGGCAAGGGTAATGGGCACTGTCCGCTGGTGAATTACCTTGGGCAACAAGGACCCATCCAATACACGGACTCTCACTGGCCTTGGCATTTGCACCAGTGGGATGGCATGCCGCCGGGCAAAAGAGGAGGAGATGAAACTATCCCCAGCACCTGTGTCCACACTTGCCTTTGTGGACCATGTTGACCCCTTAAAGGAAATGGACGCGGGAAACGTCACTATAATGGATGACGCAGAGTCCAGTCTACTTTCAGCTATTGTCACCAATCGCGGTCGCTTACCCTGACGCTTTGGGCAACGGTTGGCATAATGACCATACTGCCCACAAGCGAAACAGGAAATGCCCTTGCGACTCGAAGTCCTAGCAACACCAACCCTAGCGATGTCCATAGGGACAGAGATGTCTTCTAAGGGAGGTGCAGTAGGAGAGACCACTACAGTGGCTGAACGACCCTCTGACCTGCGCTCCAGCTGACGTTCGGAGGTCCGCAGGTCAATGGGGGTAGCCAAAGTCATGAGGCCCTCAAGGGTAGTTGGTACCTCACGTGACGCTAATGCGTCTTTCACGTGTGAGGCTAATCCCCTCCAGAACAGTGGAATGAGAGTCCTCTCTGACCGTCCCAGTTCTGCAGCAAGTGTCCTGAAACTCACAGCATATTAACTTGTAACAGAGAATAGTAGAGATAGGTGATAATGCCGCGCCACAGATCACTCCTGGAACAGTAAGATTAACGTATCTTTATTGGCATAGGTCTACGCGTTTCAGGAGCACCGCTCCCTTCCTCAGGACCGTGAAGAACCAAGAGACATCAAATCTAAAATGGTGTCCACTGACATACATTAAATAACCCCATTGTTGTCATAGGGACCATCCCTCATGAAAAAAACGAGCGGGAAGAACACGTTGCATCAAAGAACATGACATCATCTAAACATATGTATATAAATTAATAAACACTGTGTGTACAACACATTAGAGACATGAAACATATCTACAGATAAAAAATATGGAAAAAAAAAAATAAATATAAGAGCCTCTACTTAACCTTCGCAGATCCAGAGTATATGAAAAAATGTGTTAAAAAATAAAGCCATAAATTACCCAGGAATAAAATCAATAAAAAATGATGAAAAAATCAAATAAACGTGTGTAAAATTTGTGTGATGATAGTATGTACCACCCATGAAACTAGGGGCTAGAACCCCCTCATCTTAGGCAAAAAGCGGAAAAGAACATGAAACTAACCACGATCCATTGTGGCCATCGCGGAATGTGTGAAAAGTATATTATACATCAAGTGCTATCAGAAGGTAAGAAAGTGTGGATAGGGGTGAAATAACCCTTAACGGGCTGTGAGAAAACTGATCTATGTACACTGTGGAAGCAGCCGAGTGAGTGATAAGAGAAAAACACTGCAGGCATTCTCCTACTGACTGCAGTTCACGGGAGTTCAATAGCGTGGGAAAAAAGGCCACTGCGCCTGCGCCAGAAAGCTGGCAGGTCAAAGAAGTTCAACACCGTGGGAAACAAACCAGAGCGCATGCGTCTCTTCCAAATCAAGAACCCAGTGTTAGCGCTAATATAAAGAAGCCTCTATACGGCTAAAAATTTGAGTGAGGTGAAAAGCAGAGGGTATATAGAGCAACAAAAATTTATATAACTTGACAAACAATAATGTCCCAAAATAAGCCCGTATCAGTGGGCAAGAACCGACCGGCAAAGAGTAAATATACGTGCATGCGGTTCCTATGCTGGACCCGACCACGGACATACCGCTAGTCCAAGGGGCCAGAGCTTAGAACAGACATACAAATTCCGTCCATAGGAAAAAAAAAAAAATATATATATATATATATATATAAATGGTATTCACAGACACAGATCATAAAATATAAAATAAGTAAAATGACATTAATATAACAATATAATTAAGAATAAAATAGCCTATGCACTGTCAATCATAAATGATTAAAACCCAAATAGGGAGTAAATACAAGGATAAAATACATACATAAATATACCATAAAAATATAATAAAACCTAATGTATCTCAATTAATGAAACAAATCTGTAATCTCATTGAGGCCCCGTGGTTTGAGAGTGTTAAGTCTATAGATCCAGAATGTCTCTTTCTTATTCAGTACCCTCAATCTATCAGGAACATGTGGAGGAATTTGTTCAATGGGAGTAACTTTGAGTCTTATTTTCTTCCCATGTATTAAGGTAGTGTGTCGTGACAGGCCGTGGAGCATAAAGCCCACCTTAATGTTGTGTCTATGGGAGTTTATACGGTTGTGTAATGATTGTGTCGTCCTCCCCACATAACGTTTTCCACAGTCACATTCGATTAAATAAATAACAAAATCAGACTGACAGGTGAGGCACCCCTTTATCGTACAGTCTGTGTCATCCGGGGTAGGGCCAAAAAACACCCTTCCATGTTGAATATTGTTGCAACACTTACAATTCTTAGTACCACATCTAAAAGCTCCTGTACTCTTATTGTTAATAGCTGGAAAAAACTGGTTTTTAAGTCTACTGGGGGCCAGTTGGTTCCTCAAATTGGAAGCTCTGCGGAATGTAATACCCGGATGTAACGGCAATACTTCCTTGAGATAGGGATCATTGAGTAATATGGGCCAATGTTTCCTTAGGATCCTCCTAACCAATTCACCATCACAACTAAAAGTAGTGAGAAAATTTGCATTAAATCTGTCATTGTGTTGATCATCCCTATTCTTCAAGGAACCTATCCTCCCAATCAGATCAGTCTGTCTGAGATCCTTATTAGCCCGATAGGCACTCTTAATAGTGGCCAGAGGATATTTCTTTTCCAGAAATTTCTCTCTCAAAATAGAAGCTTGGTTATTAAAATCTTTATCCAAAGTGCAGTTTCTTCTAATCCTTTGGTACTGATTATAGGGTATATTCCGTAGCCATTTCTCATAATGATTGCTAGCAAAATTAATATAACCATTGCTATCAACTTTTTTAAAAAAAGTCTTGGTAAGGATGGCATCATTATCATGCATAATAGACAGGTCAAGAAAATCAATGGAGGTCCGATCTACCGTGGGTGAGAAACTCAAGCCCCAGGAATTATTTGCTATATCATCCAAAAACAGTGAATAATCATTATCCACGTCATCCCAAATGATGAATAGATCATCTATATATCTCTTATAGATGATCATATGCTTATAGAATTTTGAAGAATAAATATAGTGTAACTCAAAAAGCCCCATCACAAGATTGGCAAAGGTGGGTGCAGCTTTAGAGCCCATCGCTACTCCACAACACTGGCGATATATGAGATCTTGGAAAGTAAAAAAGTTGTTTTCTAAAATAAACGACATACTGTCGAATAGAAAATCCTTCTGTATCGGTGGCAGACGTTCATCACTCTCTAAAAATTGCTTAAAGCATTCCAATCCTAAACGATGCGAGATATTAGTATACAATGATGCGATATCTAAAGTAATAAATAGGAAGGATTCTTTCCACACAACATCTTTCAGGATCTCTATGAGGTGGGGGGAGTCCCTGAGGTAGCTCCTTAGATTGGTAACATGTAACCTCATCGTATAGTCGACATATGCTGATAAATTTTCTGTAAGGGATCCTATTCCCGAAATAATAGGTCTACCAGGGGGGTTGACTAAACATTTGTGAATCTTCGGGAGATGATAATAAAATGCCATTGTAGGATTATTTCTTTCCAGAAATTTAAATTCATTTTTGTTAAGAATCCCATTATCTGATGCCTTTTTGATAAGTGTATGATACTCTGCAATAGAGTTATGGTACTCAACAACATCAACAATTTTATAGTGTTCAGTGTTGGAAAGCATTCTCATCGCTTCTTTAATATAACTATCTCTATCCTGTATAACAATCCCCCCGCCTTTATCAGCATTGCGGATGATGAGGTTACAATTATTCTTTAGGGAAAGGAGTGCCTCTTTCTCTTCCCTAGTCAGATTATTCTTGTAAGGATTTGTATTTTTATTATTAATAAGCCGCTTAAAATCCTCCAGGACTAAGTCACTGAAGGTCCGCACATGATGTCCAGCGCTATGTGTAGGGTAGAAGTGGGATTTCACCTTGTATTCTGTATGAAAGAAATTATCCGATGTTGTATCAATATCGGCAGGGATAAATTTATTCACTTGAAAATGTCTGGTAAGGGTCAATTTTCTAACAAATTTCTGAAAGTCAAGAAATAACTCGAAATCATTAGAGGATTTTGCTGGACAAAAAGAGAGTCCCTTCTTTAGTAACTTGATCTCGTCCTTCGAGAGGGTGTAGCTAGACAAATTAAAAATGCCACTGGTGTCCTCAGTATCTACATGTTTCTTTTTCCTTTTTTGTTTGAGCTGTTGTCCAGCTCTAGTGCCCCTATAACGCTTTTTCTTTCCCCCCCCCTGGGTGTGAGGAAATTCGTTATGGGTACCTGAACATTCCTTGCCTGGGGCAAAAAAGGAACACAGGAATTATTCTCACGGGTATTGTCAATGGTAATCGTCCCTAGGTTAGAACTAACTGTAGGTGAGACTACAGGGGGTATGAAATCATTAGGTTCCTCAGAATCTGAAGAACCAGGAAGAGGTATGTATTCCTCATGTACTGAAATTCCCATGACCTACACCCTGAATTTAAAATCCTGAACTCTGACGTTAATACCAATTTAATCCAATTGGAGCAGGATATGATTTTTCGTAAATCAAAGAAACTTCAAAGGGATAGATCGGATATGATCCCTAATAAGATTATGGAGCCAGTTGTTATTAATCCGCCCAGAAACCCTTGCAATCAGCGACCCAGATCTCGAGGTAGTTACAGGAGTTTTGTGAACACCAAGTTTCACAAAAAGCACATTGGCCCCTCATTGAGAGGTGATGAGACGAGGGATCCTCCCAAGGATACTCCTGTGATCCAGCCGCAGGTGATATCTTCACCTCTACCCCCATCTGCGGTGAATACTACAGATGAGGTGTTCAGTGAAATCCCTGCTCCTTCTACTGCTTGTCTGATGGAGATCTTGTCCAGTGAACAGATCCCTCTACCTCTGGTCTCCAATAAACCCTCCTTGGATTTTGAGGAAACCAGGAAACAACTAGAGGCTCTGAAATCTCAGATTGAGAGGATTCGCAAGAATAAAGATTCTCAGTTGACATTGGAAATATACGATACTCCCACGTCCAATAATGATCTTCCTGATGAAGACTTTATCTATCTCATGGGAATTTCAGTACATGAGGAATACATACCTCTTCCTGGTTCTTCAGATTCTGAGGAACCTAATGATTTCATACCCCCTGTAGTCTCACCTACAGTTAGTTCTAACCTAGGGACGATTACCATTGACAATACCCGTGAGAATAATTCCTGTGTTCCTTTTTTGCCCCAGGCAAGGAATGTTCAGGTACCCATAACGAATTTCCTCACACCCAGGGGGGGGGAAAGAAAAAGCGTTATAGGGGCACTAGAGCTGGACAACAGCTCAAACAAAAAAGGAAAAAGAAACATGTAGATACTGAGGACACCAGTGGCATTTTTAATTTGTCTAGCTACACCCTCTCGAAGGACGAGATCAAGTTACTAAAGAAGGGACTCTCTTTTTGTCCAGCAAAATCCTCTAATGATTTCGAGTTATTTCTTGACTTTCAGAAATTTGTTAGAAAATTGACCCTTACCAGACATTTTCAAGTGAATAAATTTATCCCTGCCGATATTGATACAACATCGGATAATTTCTTTCATACAGAATACAAGGTGAAATCCCACTTCTACCCTACACATAGCGCTGGACATCATGTGCGGACCTTCAGTGACTTAGTCCTGGAGGATTTTAAGCGGCTTATTAATAATAAAAATACAAATCCTTACAAGAATAATCTGACTAGGGAAGAGAAAGAGGCACTCCTTTCCCTAAAGAATAATTGTAACCTCATCATCCGCAATGCTGATAAAGGCGGGGGGATTGTTATACAGGATAGAGATAGTTATATTAAAGAAGCGATGAGAATGCTTTCCAATACTGAACACTATAAAATTGTTGATGTTGTTGAGTACCATAACTCTATTGCAGAGTATCATACACTTATCAAAAAGGCATCAGATAATGGGATTCTTAACAAAAATGAATTTAAATTTCTGGAAAGAAATAATCCTACAATGGCATTTTATTATCATCTCCCGAAGATTCACAAATGTTTAGTCAACCCCCCTGGTAGACCTATTATTTCGGGAATAGGATCCCTTACAGAAAATTTATCAGCATATGTCGACTATACGATGAGGTTACATGTTACCAATCTAAGGAGCTACCTCAGGGACTCCCCCCACCTCATAGAGATCCTGAAAGATGTTGTGTGGAAAGAATCCTTCCTATTTATTACTTTAGATATCGCATCATTGTATACTAATATCTCGCATCGTTTAGGATTGGAATGCTTTAAGCAATTTTTAGAGAGTGATGAACGTCTGCCACCGATACAGAAGGATTTTCTATTCGACAGTATGTCGTTTATTTTAGAAAACAACTTTTTTACTTTCCAAGATCTCATATATCGCCAGTGTTGTGGAGTAGCGATGGGCTCTAAAGCTGCACCCACCTTTGCCAATCTTGTGATGGGGCTTTTTGAGTTACACTATATTTATTCTTCAAAATTCTATAAGCATATGATCATCTATAAGAGATATATAGATGATCTATTCATCATTTGGGATGACGTGGATAATGATTATTCACTGTTTTTGGATGATATAGCAAATAATTCCTGGGGCTTGAGTTTCTCACCCACGGTAGATCGGACCTCCATTGATTTTCTTGACCTGTCTATTATGCATGATAATGATGCCATCCTTACCAAGACTTTTTTTTAAAAAAGTTGATAGCAATGGTTATATTAATTTTGCTAGCAATCATTATGAGAAATGGCTACGGAATATACCCTATAATCAGTACCAAAGGATTAGAAGAAACTGCACTTTGGATAAAGATTTTAATAACCAAGCTTCTATTTTGAGAGAGAGATTTCTGGAAAAGAAATATCCTCTGGCCACTATTAAGAGTGCCTATCGGGCTAATAAGGATCTCAGACAGACTGATCTGATTGGGAGGATAGGTTCCTTGAAGAATAGGGATGATCAACACAATGACAGATTTAATGCAAATTTTCTCACTACTTTTAGTTGTGATGGTGAATTGGTTAGGAGGATCCTAAGGAAACATTGGCCCATATTACTCAATGATCCCTATCTCAAGGAAGTATTGCCGTTACATCCGGGTATTACATTCCGCAGAGCTTCCAATTTGAGGAACCAACTGGCCCCCAGTAGACTTAAAAACCAGTTTTTTCCAGCTATTAACAATAAGAGTACAGGAGCTTTTAGATGTGGTACTAAGAATTGTAAGTGTTGCAACAATATTCAACATGGAAGGGTGTTTTTTGGCCCTACCCCGGATGACACAGACTGTACGATAAAGGGGTGCCTCACCTGTCAGTCTGATTTTGTTATTTATTTAATCGAATGTGACTGTGGAAAACGTTATGTGGGGAGGACGACACAATCATTACACAACCGTATAAACTCCCATAGACACAACATTAAGGTGGGCTTTATGCTCCACGGCCTGTCACGACACACTACCTTAATACATGGGAAGAAAATAAGACTCAAAGTTACTCCCATTGAACAAATTCCTCCACATGTTCCTGATAGATTGAGGGTACTGAATAAGAAAGAGACATTCTGGATCTATAGACTTAACACTCTCAAACCACGGGGCCTCAATGAGATTACAGATTTGTTTCATTAATTGAGATACATTAGGTTTTATTATATTTTTATGGTATATTAATGTATTTATTTTATCCTTGTATTTACTCCCTATTTGGGTTTTAATCATTTATGATTGACAGTGCATAGGCTATTTTATTCTTAATTATATTGTTATATTAATGTCATTTTACTTATTTTATATTTTATGATCTGTGTCTGTGAATACCATTTATATATATATATTTTTTTTTTTTCCTATGGACGGAATTTGTATGTCTGTTCTAAGCTCTGGCCCCTTGGACTAGCGGTATGTCCGTGGTCGGGTTCAGCATAGGAACCGCATGCACGTATATTTACTCTTTGCCGGTCGGTTCTTGCCCACTGATACGGGCTTATTTTGGGACATTATTGTTTGTCAAGTTATATAAATTTTTGTTGCTCTATATACCCTCTGCTTTTCACCTCACTCAAATTTTTAGCCGTATAGAGGCTTCTTTATATTAGCGCTAACACTGGGTTCTTGATTTGGAAGAGACGCATGCGCTCTGGTTTGTTTCCCACGGTGTTGAACTTCTTTGACCTGCCAGCTTTCTGGCGCAGGCGCAGTGGCCTTTTTTCCCACGCTATTGAACTCCCGTGAACTGCAGTCAGTAGGAGAATGCCTGCAATGTTTTTCTCTTATCACTCACTCGGCTGCTTCCACAGTGTACATAGATCAGTTTTCTCACAGCCCGTTAAGGGTTATTTCACCCCTATCCACACTTTCTTACCTTCTGATAGCACTTGATGTATAATATACTTTTCACACATGCCGCGATGGCCACAATGGATCGTGGTTAGTTTCATGTTCTTTTCCGCTTTTTGCCTAAGATGAGGGGGTTCTAGCCCCTAGTTTCATGGGTGGTACATACTATCATCACACAAATTTTACACACGTTTATTTGATTTTTTCTTCATTTTTTATTGATTTTATTCCTGGGTAATTTATGGCTTTATTTTTTAACACATTTTTTCATATACTCTGGATCTGCGAAGGTTAAGTAGAGGCTCTTATATTTATTTTTTTTTCCATATTTTTTATCTGTAGATATGTTTCATGTCTCTAATGTGTTGTACACACAGTGTTTATTAATTTATGATGTCATGTTCTTTGATGCAACGTGTTCTTCCCGCTCGTTTTTTTCATGAGGGATGGTCCCTATGACGTCAATGGGGTTATTTAATGTATGTCAGTGGACACCATTTTAGATTTGATGTCTCTTGGTTCTTCACGGTCCTGAGGAAGGGAGCGGTGCTCCTGAAACGCGTAGACCTATGCCAATAAAGATACGTTAATCTTACTGTTCCAGGAGTGATCTGTGGCGCGGCATTATCACCTATCTCTACTATTCTCTGTTATCTGCCGTCGGGTGGCTGCTGCCTGGATCAATAATTTACATGCTGTTTAAGGGGTTGTGACTTGCACAACTCCATCTGGTGAGTATTCACTCCCCCCCCTCACCCCATTGTATTGGGGTAATACCCTATTTGCGCTTCTTTTTCCACAGCTTTACACAGCATATTGACTTGAGGAGGTACGCCCCTGCTCCAAAGTCAGTAGCTGTAGGGCCGAGTCATGAGTGACCTGAGGCCCCAGGAACACTTGTCGCAAGGACTCCAAAAACTCCTTAGAGTCCTGTACTACGGGGTCATTCCTCTCCCACAATGGTGTAGCCCACTCCAGTGCTCTATCAGAGAGCAAGGAGATGATAAACCCCACCTTTGACCTCTCTGTAGGAAACCGTGCAGCCAACAGCTCTAGATGGACTGAGCACTGGTTCACGAATCCCCTACATGCCTTGCTGTTCCCCGTAAACTTGTTGGGCAGCGAGAGGTGAGGGAGGGTTGGAGTAGGCTTGGTGACTGACACCATTGCAGCCGCTTGAGCCACCACATCATCCATATCAGCAGCAAGAGCAAACTTCTCCAGAGACCTCACTCTGGCATCAAGCTGCAGCATGAACTGACGTAGCTGCTCCATCTCCGCCATGCCAGCCAGACCCTGGCGCAGTCTTACTGTTACGGGGGGACCGGCAGATTAGGACCAGGGGGTATATATCCCAATCGCCAGTCGGGGCCCACCGTGCTCCAGATAACAAAGGAGCTGCTGGCACCTGAGGGTTAGACGGAGACTATAGAGCTGGATAGCTTTGAGATAACCCAGGAACTCTGGGAACCAGTCACGTGTGTTGGGACACGTCAGACCGGACGACAACCCGATTAGCGTTTTGGTGCACCTAGCGCTACACCAACCACGTGTGCAGGAAACACGTCAGGCCGGGTGGTAACCAGGTAGCGTTGACCGGAAGACCGCCACGAAAGCGCCCTGTCGGCCACGTGTGTAGGACACGTCAGGCCGAGCGGTCCTCCAATTAGCGTTTCTGGCCAGCTCTCGCCTGGCCACGTGTGTGTAGGACACGTCAGGCCAGATGGGTACACCAGTAGCGTTGACCGGGAAGCCGAGGAGGATAAGGAACACCCTGTTAACTCCACAGGGGTCCTGGGGTACGCTGTCCGTGCGCGTAGGGGGCACAACCGGACAGGTGGTGCAGCAGGTGCGTTGTCCGTGTGCGTAGGGGGCACAATCGGACAGGTGGCGCAGCAGGTGCATTGTCCGTGTGCGTAGGGGGCACAATCGGACAGGTGGCGCAGCAGGTGCGTTGTCCGTGTGCGTAGGGAGCACAATCGGAAAGGAAGCACAGCAGCCGCAGCCCAGTTAACGCCACTGGGCTGCTATAGCAAGACTGGAACGGCAGGAGGGAAGCACGGCGCCTGACCCTGATGTGCCGAGCCACGAATCTTGGCGTGACAGGCACCGTTCGCCTAACCCTACCTACCGCTTCCCAACATAGGCTTATGCCGCAATGAGGCTCTAACATGGAGGTGTGCTCTGACTGAGCAAAAGTGAAGACTGCGCACCTCCATGTTGTCTCCAGCCCCTTTTATAACCTGGGTCCGCCCCAAACCCAGGGTGGAACCACCAAGGTCCAATAGCAGAGTGCTATGTCATCAGTGACGTCACATGCGACCTATCCGGAACCGCCACGTCATTGATGACCTCATGGCAGCCACGCCCCAAACACTTCACCAGTCATCGTCTGACGACCAATACTGAGGTGCCAGATCATAGGGGCGGGCCTCTGCGAGCCAGTCCGGAGTTGCCACGTCATCAGGACACCTGACACCCTCTGCCCTATCAGGGCCTGCCACCTCACGGACATACTCAGTGAGGTCCTTACCGGACCTAGCCTCTGGTGCACTAAGTGCCTGAGCATGCCCAGTAGCCTGAACTGAGGACTTAGTCTCAGACATAACACAATCAGGCTGAGCATGCTCACTGGGCAAAACACCGGGCTTAAACTCTGGCTGGGGTAAATCGGCGCACGCATGCGCACTAGCCGCCTCTCCACACTTAGACGTGGTGGAAGGAACAGCCAACTGGACGACCCGAGGCACGGCCAAGAACGGCAGCCGGCGCCTGGGCGCAACAGGAACCGCAGCAGGCTGCTTGCGGCTATGGCGGCGCCGGTTCGTAACACCTTCTTTCAACTTTATAATAACTGGTCTTGGCCAGCCCAAGCCAATGGCAAAAAATGGCCTACAGGTGCATACCAACCAAACCTAAAGCCCACACACCCAGCCAGTACCACAACACTTTTCCTGAGAAGTGAAGCAGGGGCATCTAATGGGGGAATCCCTCGGCCACGACTATGCCACTGGTAAGGCTGAAGAGTGGTCCTCCGCTCTTTTGGACCAGTATGACCCTATTCCCACTGGGTTGGGATCTTGGAACAAGTGTCCAAGTTCTTTTGAAGAAGTAGGTCTTAGGCCATAGTCCAGCTCTCCCATCTAGTACAACATGAGGGCACAGTCCTTAAATGTTTGACAACAGCCCAAACATCCCAAGGGCTCAGACACGGCAGTCATTCCTTGTAAATGTTGCAAAGCCTCAAACCATGGATTCAGCAGGCACATTGAGTCATCCAATTCCTCCCCTTTCTTTACCCTCAACAACAGTCCAATTTTCCTCAACCTGAGGATAGTCACAGGTTTCTACCCTACCCTCCCACAAAATTGGCCCTGGGGGCAGGGCAAAGTATATGGGGGCATTGTCAAGCGTGGATCAGGCAGAGCCCATATCAGAGGCTGGTTGAGTCCACGGAGGCAATCGGGACAGAGTCCATTAGTTGGATAAGGTAAAACCCAGGCGTAGAGCATATTACCCACTCATAGTCCATAGTACACAAATCCAGCAAGGGGGTTGTCAAAACAAAATGGGGAAAACACAAAAATCTTTGGCTGTTCTTGACAAACACAAAGGAGTCCCATTTCATGCTGGGTCTTCTTACCCACAGCCCACAGGAATGCAAAACAGTTCCTATTTTTTCTCGTGAAACAAACACAACCAGGGTTTTACAACACAGACTCCTCACTTCCGGTCACCATACATATTGTGGCCACTCTCAGATCGAGGTCTCTCATTTTCTCTTGCTGAATGGAAAAACCCTTTCTTGAGATCCAAGTGCTACACAATCCCGTAAGTCACTCAGTCGCTGACTGTTTCAACTTCGGGCTCCAGATCTCTGACCTCTGGCTCCATCAAACCACCTGGCCACACCTCTCTCAGGGAATATGTCTTGATACTACATCATCTCCTGCATGGTCACCAGCATTAGCACTGTCCTGCTCCGTTGCAGGCATTTCCCTACCAAGCTCTGTCTCTTCCAGGACGGAGCATCTTCCGACTCAGCTGCACAGTTCATAAGAGATGCCACACCTTCTCTATCAGCTTTCTGTGGCAGGTGGAGTCTCTCCTTTGGTTGCACCCTCTGGGGTGGCACTGTTTAACATGGGCCGGCATCTCCAGGCACGGTTCTTCCTACTGCAGGCATAACCTTGGGGGCTGCACGGACCTTGGTGTACTTTGACTCCGTTGCCGCCCACAATGGGTGGGTCTTCTTTTAGACCTGTGCCATCACCCGCCATCTTAGTGCCTATGCCCGGTGACATCTTCGACTGTAAAATGGTTGGAGTTGTCACTGTGGATCGAGCCTTTCCTGCATCATGCTAATTTTCCAGAGTGAAGGCCCGATCTTACTGTCTACGCCACTTGTAAATTGGGACAGGGACATCTACCACAGGGAATTACACGCCTGTGACTACCACCCCATGCCCCCACTTTACAATTAGAAGAAAGGCAATAGACTAGGTTCTAACGGGGCAAATGGGTCTGGAATAGTGATGAGCGAGTACTAAAAAGCTCGGGTGCTCGAAGCTCGGGCCGAGCCTCCCAAGATACTCGTGTACTCGGCCCGAGCAACGAGCCCAATGTTATCCTATGGGAGACCCGAGTATTTTTGTGAAATGACCTCCCGGCAGCATGGAGAAACCCTAAAAATGTCACAAAAGTCTCAGAAGAGTGCTCAAATGACATGGCAACAGCATGGGGAAGACCCCTTGAAGCATTTATCACTCAAAAGTCACAGCTGTGAACAATTTTGTCCGCGTTTTACGCCATTTTTACGGACTCACCAGAAAACCTTCCAAAATGACCCCAAAATGATTTTTCATGGCGGAAATGTTAAGGGCACATACCCAATAGTGAGATAGAGCTGGTGTATGTTACTTTTTGAGATCAATACATGAAAGATTTTACGTGAAAACATTGTGTGGCACTCCGATGTCCCTGAGAAGAGACGTACATGAAGGCCTCTTGAGTCTAATGTGCCCATTTTGAGGAAGTGAGTCTTTGTAGTATTTTCCTTTGCCAGGGCAGTCCTAAATTGTGAGGTTCACCAATGCCCCTGCATACAGACGTGCATGAGGGCCTCAAAACATTAAGTGTCCATTGTCAGGAAGTGGGTGTATTATAGTATAGCCCTTAGGCAGGGCAGCCAAAAATTGGGAGGCTCCACATTGTCCCTGGGTAGAGACGTGCATGAGGGCCTCAAAACATTAAGTGTCCATTTTAAGGAAGTGGGTGTATTTCAGTATAGCCCTTAGGCAGGGCAGCCAAAAATTGGGAGGCTCCACATTGTCCCTGGGTAGAGACGTGCATGATGGCCTTTAAACCTGAAGTGCCCATTGTAAGGAAGTGGGTCTATTTCAGTATAGCCCTTTGCCAGGGCAGCCAAAAATTGGGAGGCTCCACATTGTCCCTGGGTAGAGACGTGCATGAGGGCCTCAAAACATTAAGTGTCCATTGTCAGGAAGTGGGTGTATTATAGTATAGCCCTTAGGCAGGGCAGCCAAAAATTGGGAGGCTCCACATTGTCCCTGGGTAGAGACGTGCATGATGGCCTTTAAACCTGAAGTGCCCATTGTAAGGAAGTGGGTCTATTTCAGTATAGCCCTTTGCCAGGGCAGCCAAAAATTGGGAGGCTCCACATTGTCCCTGGGTAGAGACGTGCATGATGGCCTTTAAACCTGAAGTGCCCATTGTAAGGAAGTGGGTCTATTTCAGTATAGCCCTTTGCCAGGGCAGCCAAAAATTGGGAGGCTCCACATTGTCCCTGGGTAGAGACGTGCATGAGGGCCTCAAAACATTAAGTGTCCATTGTCAGGAAGTGGGTGTATTATAGTATAGCCCTTAGGCAGGGCAGCCAAAAATTGGGAGGCTCCACATTGTCCCTGGGTAGAGACGTGCATGATGGCCTTTAAACCTGAAGTGCCCATTGTAAGGAAGTGGGTCTATTTCAGTATAGCCCTTTGCCAGGGCAGCCAAAAATTGGGAGGCTCCACATTGTCCCTGGGTAGAGACGTGCATGAGGGCCTCAAAACATTAAGTGTCCATTTTAAGGAAGTGGGTGTATTTCAGTATAGCCCTTAGGCAGGGCAGCCAAAAATTGGGAGGCTCCACATTGTCCCTGGATAGAGACGTGCATGATGGCCTTTAAACCTGAAGTGCCCATTGTAAGGAAGTGGGTCTATTTCAGTATAGCCCTTTGCCAGGGCAGCCAAAAATTGGGAGGCTCCACATTGTCCCTGGGTAGAGACGTGCATGAGGGCCTCAAAACATTAAGTGTCCATTTTAAGGAAGTGGGTGTATTTCAGTATAGCCCTTAGGCAGGGCAGCCAAAAATTGGGAGGCTACACGTTGTCCCTGGGTAGAGACGTGCATGAGGGCCTCAAAACATTGTTCCCATTGCAAAGGAGCGGGTCTCCTGTCGTTGTAATGTCCATTCTGCAAAGAATGGGCGAAAAAATTTACCACTGGGGGTATACCTGAAACAAAGACCTAACTATTGTAACGGTCATCATGATGGCGCATGAGGAGAAGGAGGAGCAGTCCAGCGATTATCCAAAGTCGAGAAGTGTACCCATGGGTGAGTGGAGGTACATGGCAAACTTTAAATTCCGCTCTCATTTGCTGGTGGTGTGGTGAAGTCTGGCCCAATCCAACCCTTGTTCATCTTTATCAGAGTCAGCCTGTCAGCATTTTCAGTTGACAGGCGGGTGCGTTTATCTGTAATGATTCCACCTGCGGCACTAAAAACACGCTCTGACAAAACGCTAGCAGCAGGGCAGGCCAGGACTTCCAAGGCGTAGAGAGCCAATTCATGCCACGTGTCCAGCTTGGATACCCAATAATTGTAAGGCACAGAGGAATGTCGGAGTACAGTTGTTCGATCTGCAAGGTACTCCTTCAGCATCTGGGCAAACTTAGGATTTCTTGTGGCACTACCCCGCACCTCAGGGGCTGTGGTACGTGAGGGGCTGAGAAAACTGTCCCACATCTTAAAGACTGTTCCCCTACCTCTGGCGGATTGGACTTGTGCCTCTCTCGGCTGTACGCCTCGGTTGTCCACTGATTCCTGACCTATGCCGCTAGCGTTTTGTGAGGGGAATGCTTTGCCTACTTCCGTGAGTATGGCCTTCCGAAACTGCTGCATTTTGGTTGACCTCTCATCCACGGGAATAAGAGACAAAAAGTTCTCCTTGTAGCGTGGGTCTAACAGTGTTACCAACCAGTAATGATTGTCGGCCAAGATGTTCTTAACGCGAGGGTCACGAGACAGGCAGCTTACCATAAAGTCAGCCATGTGCGCCAGACTCTTAACAGCCAGGACTTCAGTAGCCTGACCAACAAGATGACTGAACATGCTGTCCTCCTCCTCCTCCTCCTCCTCCTCCTCCTCATCTACCCTGTCCTCTGGCCAGCCACGCTGAATCGAGGATATGACTGGTGTGCATGTCATATCCTCAATTTGGCCGGAGAGTTGCTCCATGTCTTCATCCTCCTCCTCGTCATAGTCCTCCACTGCACGTTGTGATGAGACGAGGCTGGGCTGTGTGTTATCACCCACACCCACTACTGTTTCTTGCTGCAACTCATCGCGCTCCGCCTGCAATGCATCATGTTTGTTTTTCAAAAGGGACCGTTTTAGAAGGCAGAGTAGCGGTATGGTGACGCTAATAATGGCGTCATCACCACTCACCATCTTGGTGGAGTCCTCAAAGTTTTGGAGGATGGTACATAGGTCTGACATCCATCTCCACTCCTCAGGTGTTATGTGTGGAGTTTGACCCATTTCCCGACGGCTTAGGTGATGCAGGTACTCAACAACTGCCCTCTTCTGCTCACATATCCTGACCAACATGTGCAGAGTTGAATTCCAACGCGTGGGGACATCACACACCAGTCTGTGAGCCGGAAGATGCAAACGGCGCTGAAAGCCGGCAAGGCCGGCTGAAGCAGTAGGTGACTTTCGAAAATGTGCAGACAGGCGGCGAACTTTTACCAGCAGATCAGACAGCTCTGGGTATGACTTTATAAACCGCTGAACCACGAGGTTGAGCACATGGGCCACGCATGGAACATGTGTCAGCTGGCCTCGCCTCAAAGCCGCCACCAGGTTCCGGCCATTGTCACAAACGACCTTTCCTGGCTTTAGGTTCAGAGGTGTGAGCCAGTGATCTGCCTGCTGTTTCAGAGCTGTCCACAGCTCTTCTGCATTGTGGGGTTTGTCACCTATGCAGATTAGCTTCAGCACAGCCTGTTGCCGCTTCGCCGAGGCAGTGCTGCAGTGCTTCCAGCTTGTGACTGGTGTGGAGGGCACAGTGGATGAGGATGCGCAGGAGGAGGAGGAGGCTGAAGAGCATGACATTCCGGAGCTGTAGAGTGTGGGTGAAACACTGACTGAGGTAGGGCCTGCAAACCTTGGTGTGGGAAGGACGTGTTCCGTCCCTCGCTCAGACTGGGTCCCAGCTTCCACAATATTAACCCAGTGTGCCGTCAACGAGATGTAGCGGCCTTGCCCACAAGCACTTGTCCACGTGTCTGTGGTTAGGTGGACTTTGGGTGAAACAGCGTTGTTCAGGGCACGTGTGATGTTTTGTGACACGTGGTTATGCAACGCGGGGACGGCACACCGGGAGAAATAGTGGCGGCTGGGGACCGAGTAACGTGGGACAGCTGCCGCCATCAGGTCACGGAATGCTTCTGTCTCCACCAGCCTAAAAGGCAACATTTCCAGCGCAAGCAGTCGCGAAATGTTAGCATTTAGAACTGTGGCATGTGGGGTGTTGGCAGTGTATTTGCGCCTGCGTTCAAAGGTTTGCTGAATGGATAACTGAACGCTGCGCTGGGACAAGGACGTGCTTGATGATGGTGTTCTTTCTGCGTAGGCAACTGCAGGTGCAGGAGTGGAGGAGGCTTGTTCGCAGGCAGCATGGACAGAGGATTGGCTCGCATGCACAACCAGCGAAGACGTAGCAGTGACATCAGCAAGCACTGCTCCTCGACTCTGTTGTACTTCCCACAAAGTCGGGTGCTTGGCTGACATGTGCCTGATCATGCTGGTGGTGGTCAGGCTGCTAGTTTTGGTACCCCTGCTGATGCTGGCACGGCAGGTGTTGCAAATGGCCTTTTTTGAATCATCTGGATCCAACTTAAAAAACTGCCAGACTCGTGAAGACCTAACATTTGTACAGGCACCTTGTGTCGTCGTGTTGTTACGGGGAACGGTTGCCTGACTTCTGCCTGGGACCACCACCCTGCTTCTTACTGCCTGTTGTGATGCTACGCCTCCCTCCCCCTGTGCACTGCTGTCCTCGCTCTGCATATCCTCCTGCCAGGTTGGGTCAGTTACTGGATCATCCACCACGTCGTCTTCCTCTTCCGCACCCTGCTCCTCCTCCTGACTTGCTGACAATTGTGTCTCATCATCGTCCACCACTTGTTGAGACACGTTGCCAACTTCGTGAGAACGTGGCTGCTCAAATATTTGGCTATCTGTACAGACGATCTCCTCATGACCCACTTCAATATGAGCTGGCGAGAGGCCAGAATGTGTGAATGGAAACGTGAACAGCTCTTCCGAGTGTCCAAGTGTGGGATCATTAATGTCCGAGGAGGACGTGTACTCAGCCTGGTGGTAGGAAGGAGGATCAGGTTCAGAAATGTGCGGTGCAGTATCACGGCTACTGACACTTGACCGTGTGGAAGACAGAGTGTTTGTGGTGGTGCCAATCTGACTGGAAGCATTATCCGCTATCCAACTAACAACCTGTTGACACTGGTCTTGGTTCAAGAGCGGTGTACTGCTGCGGTCCCCAAGAATTTGGGACAGGACGTGCGAGCGACTAGATGTGGCCCTTTGTTGTGGCGAAATTAGAGCTTGCCCACGACCTCGGCCTCTGCCTGCACCACCATCACGTCCACTTCCTTGTTCCTTGCCAATGCCCTTGCGCATTTTGCAATGCTGTGCACTGCTGACGTGTATATTCACTACTTGTGCGTTATATCAAAGTTTCTGGAAATTGCACACCAGTGCACCTGTACGCTGCCACCAACAGGCACACACGTGCGGTTTTAAAAACCAAGCACGGACGCAATAATAACCTAACACAGGTTTTAGGAGCAAAAATTAAGAACTCTGACACTATCAGCCACTGCTGACTGACGTGTATATTCACTACTTGTGCGTTATATCAAAGTTTCTGGAAATTGCACACCAGTGCACCTGTACGCTGCCACCAACAGGCACACACGTGCGGTTTTAAAAACCAAGCACGGACGCAATAATAACCTAACACAGGTTTTAGGAGCAAAAATTAAGAACTCTGACACTATCAGCCACTGCTGACTGACGTGTATTATACACTACACTTGTGCGTTATATAATAGTTTGGTAAACGCACACCAGTGCACCTGTACGCTGCCACCAACAGGCACACACGTGCGGTTTTAAAAACCAAGCACGGACGCAATAATAACCTAACACAGGTTTTAGGAGCAAAAATTAAGAACTCTGACACTATCAGCCACTGCTGACTGACGTGTATATTCACTACTTGTGCGTTATATCAAAGTTTCTGGAAATTGCACACCAGTGCACCTGTACGCTGCCACCAACAGGCACACACGTGCGGTTTTAAAAACCAAGCACGGACGCAATAATAACCTAACACAGGTTTTAGGAGCAAAAATTAAGAACTCTGACACTATCAGCCACTGCTGACTGACGTGTATATTCACTACTTGTGCGTTATATCAAAGTTTCTGGAAATTGCACACCAGTGCACCTGTACGCTGCCACCAACAGGCACACACGTGCGGTTTTAAAAACCAAGCACGGACGCAATAATAACCTAACACAGGTTTTAGGAGCAAAAATTAAGAACTCTGACACTATCAGCCACTGCTGACTGACGTGTATTATACACTACACTTGTGCGTTATATAATAGTTTGGTAAACGCACACCAGTGCACCTGTACGCTGCCACCAACAGGCACACACGTGCGGTTTTAAAAACCAAGCACGGACGCAATAATAACCTAACACAGGTTTTAGGAGCAAAAATTAAGAACTCTGACACTATCAGCCACTGCTGACTGACGTGTATTATACACTACACTTGTGCGTTATATAATAGTTTGGTAAACGCACACCAGTGCACCTGTACGCTGCCACCAACAGGCACACACGTGCGGTTTTAAAAACCAAGCACGGACGCAATAATAACCTACTAACAGGTTTTTTTGGGGAGCGACAATTACAGTACAGACAAGTCAGACACTATCTGGACTGTTTTACACTGTGTACACCAGCCCCAGATATGAAGGCTGGTATACGGTCACCACTACCCTGCCTGCCTGCCTGCCTGTATACTGCTACAATAGTCCTGACAAGGACTCTTTTGGTCACTAGCCTGTATTCAGACCTGGCTATACCCTGCCTGTATATAGCAACAATAGTCCTGAGAAGGACTCTGCTACTGTACTCCGACCTGGCTATACCCTGCCTGCCTGTATACAACTAGAATAGTCCTGAGAAGGACTTTTGGTCACACTGTTTGCAGCCCTGCAACTGAAAAAGCTATAAAGGGCCGCAAAGCTTTCCCTGAATCAGCGACACTCTCCCTACACTCACTGTCAGAATAGCTGTGAGCAGAGCACAGCGCGCCGGCCGATATAAAGGCTCGGTGACGCTGTGCAGGCCGGCCAATCACTGCAATTCCACAACTAACAGGGCTGTGGCATTGCAGTGGTCTGCCAGCCAATCCCTGCATGAGGGCTGGCTCTCAAAAGAGCGCCAACATGCAGAAATGAAGACCACGAGTAAAGCACGAGTATCGCGAGATTACTCGGTCCCCGCCGAGCAGCCCGAGTACAGTGATACTCGTGCGAGTACCGAGTAGTGACAAGCATGCTCGCTCATCACTAGTCTGGAAGAAACAAGGGATTTACTTAGGATTGCATAGGTGATAGAATTTTCATCTGGGCAATACTAAGGAAATCCTGAAAATATGATCTACTAGAGGCTTTGGAGTTGGGGAAAATTGCCCTAATCGATTACACAGGTCTGCAAAGGTAAAATGGTTTGAAAAGGGAGAAGTGGTTTTTATATACATTTGATCACTGACCTCAGTAAAAATATTGAAAAAATTCTATCACTTACAGTTTTTTAACAAACACCGACTCCATAGACTTCCAAAAGAATAGAATCCCATAGAGTTCTAAAAGGAATTTGATCCATACTTTACTCAAGACGGTGCTTTAGTGTATTGCAGTGATGTTCCTGGGATGATGGCAAAATTTAACATTGAGTACAATGTGAGCGAGTGCAATCTGGACTCAATAATATCCAAGTGCATCTTAATAAATTAGAACAGGGGTGGGGAACCTCCGGCCCGCGGGCCGTATGCGGCCCGCCATGACCTTTTCTGCGGCCCCCGGGCACATTGCACAGTCCACAGAGCTCGGGAGGCAGCAGCGTCTTGCTTGCTGCTGGCCCTTTAAACCCTGTATGGCTTACGTCCTCATGCTAGCGTGAGGACGTACTTTGTGGGTGGAGTTAGCGCTCGACTCGCTCTTTTTCCACAGAAGAGAAGCTACTACCTCAGCGTCCGACAGGTGTGTTTGTGCTCCCATGCCTGTGTGTGCCCCTGCACATCCCCACTGCAGCCTGTGCTCCGTGCAGCGTCCCATCCACCTTGCGCATTCCCACTGCAGCCTGTTCTCCGTGCAGTGTCCCGTCCTCCTCGTGCATTCCCACGGCAGCCTGTGCTCCTCACTCTCCCCCACGGCAGCCTGTGCTCCTCACTCTCCCCCACGGCAGCCTGTGCTCCTCACTCTCCCCCACGGCAGCCTGTGCTCCTCACTCTCCCCCACGGCAGCCTGTGCCCCTGTGGCCTCCCCACGGCAGTCTGTGCCCCTGTGGCCTCCCCACGGCAGCCTGTGCCCCTGTGGCCTCCCCACGGCACCCTGTGCCCCTGTGGCCTCCCCACGGCAGCCTGTGCCCCTGTGGCCTCCCCACGGCAGCCTGTGCCCCTGTGGCCTCCACACTGCTGCCTATGCCCCTGCGGCCTTCACACTGCTGCCTGTGCCCCCCTGGTATGTCAGAACCCCTAGCAATGTCCTTAAATTTCTCCCAGCCCTCCCAAGTGATATATAATCCTCCCTAGTGATGTCTAGTCCTCCCAGCCCTCCCCAGTGATGTCTAGTCCTCCCAGCCCTCCCCAGTGATGTCTAGTCCTCCCAGCCCTCCCCAGTGATGTCTAGTCCTCCCAGCCCTCCCCAGTGATGTCTAGTCCTCCCAGCCCTCCCCAGTGATGTCTAGTCCTCCCAGCCCTACCCAGTGATGTCTAGTCTAGTCCTCCCAGCCCTCCCCAGTGATGTCTAGTCCTCCCAGCCCTCCCCAGTGATGTCTAGTCCTCCCAGCCCTCCCCAGTGATGTCTAGTCCTCCCAGCCCTCCCCAGTGATGTCTAGTCCTCCCAGCCCTCCCCAGTGATGTCTAGTCCTCCCAGCCCTCCCCAGTGATGTCTAGTCCTCCCAGCCCTCCCCAGTGATGTCTAGTCCTCCCAGCCCTCCCCAGTGATGTCTAGTCCTCCCAGCCCTCCCCAGTGATGTCTAGTCCTCCCAGCCCTCCCCAGTGATGTCTAGTCCTCCCAGCCCTCCCCAGTGATGTCTAGTCCTCCCAGCCCTCCCCAGTGATGTCTAGTCCTCCCAGCCCTCCCCAGTGATGTCTAGTCCTCCCAGCCCTCCCCAGTGATATCTAGTCCTCCCAGCCCTCCCCAGTGATGTCTAGTCCTCCCAGCCCTCCCCAGTGATGTCTAGTCCTCCCAGCCCTCCCCAGTGATGTCCAGTCCTCCCAGCCCTCCCCAGTGATGTCTAGTCCTCCCAGCCCTCCCCAGTGATGTCTAGTCCTCCCAGCCCTCCCCAGTGATGTCTAGTCCTCCCAGCCTTCCCCAGTGATGTCTAGTCCTCCCAGCCCTCCCCAGTGATGTCTAGTCCTCCCAGCCCTCCCCAGTGATGTCTAGTCCTCCCAGCCCTCCCCAGTGATGTCTAGTCCTCCCAGCCCTCCCCAGTGATGTCTAGTCCTCCCAGCCCTCCCCAGTGATGTCTAGTCCTCCCAGCCCTCCCCAGTGATGTCTAGTCCTCCCAGCCCTCCCCAGTGATGTCTAGTTCTCCCAGCAATGTATATTCCTTCCAGCCCTCCCCAGTGATGTATATGCCCTCAGCATCTCCTGTGATGTATATGCCCTCAGCATCTCCTGTGATGTATATGCCCTCAGCATCTCCTGTGATGTATATGCCCTCAGCATCTCCTGTGATGTATATGCCCTCAGCATCTCCTGTGATGTATATGCCCTCAGCATCTCCTGTGATGTATTTACAGCAGTCCCAGCTGACACAAACGTGGAAAAACAGTTGTGAGAAGCAATAAGATCAATATTGAATAATATAGCCGCACCAAAAACAAGAAGCTTCAGCCGCCACGATGAGTTAATTGTTTGACTAAGTATAGCAGGGTAATTTTAAGTTGATAGTTTTGTGCGGCCCCCGAAGGTTGGTAGAAAATTCCAAATGGCCCTCGGCATTAAAAAGGTTCCCCACCCCTGAATTAGAATATCATCAAAACATTAATTTATTTCAGTAATTCAATACAAATAGGGAAACGCATATATTAAATAGAGTCACTACACACAGAGGGATCTATTTCAAGTGTTTATTTTTGTTAATGTTGATGATTATGGCTTACACCCAATGAAAACCCAAAAGTCATTATCTCAGAAAATTAAAATATTATATAAGATCAACTGAAAAAATGATTTTAAAGTCAGAAATGTTGGTCTACTGAAAAGTCTGTACAGTAAATGCACTCAATAAATGCATCGTGGCATGGAGGCGATCAGCCTGTGGCACTGCTGAGGCATTATGGAAGCCCCTGTTGCTTTCATAGCAGTCTTCAGCTTTCGTCTGCATTGTTGGGTGTGGTGTCTTTCATCTTCCTCTTGACAATACCCCATAGGTCAGGCAATCCATGATACTATGGTTATTAAATCAGGTATTGGTACTTTTGGCAGTGTGGACAGGTGCCAAGTCCTGCTGGAAAATGAAATGTTCATCTCCAAAAGCTTGTCAGCAGAGGGAAGCATGAAGTGCTCTGAAATTTCCTGGTAGACGGCTACGCTGTTTTTGGTTTTGATAAAACACATTGGACCTACACTAGCAGATGCCATGGCTCCCCAAACCATCACTGATTGTGGAAACGTCATACTAGACCTCGAGCAGCTTGGATTGTGGCCTCTCCACTCTTCCTGCAGACTCTGGGACCGCGATTTCCAAATGAAATGCAAAATTTACTTTCATCTGAAAAAACACCTTGGACCACTGAGCAGCAGTTCAGTTCTTTTTCTCCTTGGCCCAGGTAAGACGCTTCTGGCATTGTCTATTGGTCATGTGTGGCTTGACACAAGGAATGAAACACTTGTAGCCCATGTCCTGGATACGTCTGTGTGTAGTAGCTCTTGAAACACTGACTCTAGCAGCAGTCCACTTCCACTTCTTGTGAATCTCCCCCAAATTTTTGAATGGCTTTTTTTTAACAATCCTATCAAGGCTGCGATTATCCCGGTTGCTTGTGCACCTTTTTCTAATATACTTTTTCCTTCCACTCAACTTTCCATTAATATGCTTGGATACAGCACTGTGTGAACAGCCAGCTTCTTTAGCAATGACCTTTTGTGGATCTATATTAGAGAATGTGGGCAAGATGTGACGTAAAATATTGCATTAGATGCAGACTACACCCTAATAGTCAATATATATAAATGGGAGAACAGAGGGAGTGGTAGTCAAAGGTCATACACAAGACCAGCTAATCATGAATAACGTCAATCACTGCTTTTTTGCAAAAATATAACAAATATTTATTAAATTGAATAAATAGCAAAAAAGTGACATAAAGACATAAACAAGTACATTACACAAAGATCAGGCTCAAAAGGAGATGTCACTGAAGTTCAATAAACCAGGGGTCCATAACTCATCAGGGGAGCAGTGTCGCAAAATAGTAAAGGAGGACATGGTCTGATAGAGACTCCGGACAGTAGATTAAATATAACTCCAATGTCTCAAAGCGTGCACACATATTCCAGTAGGCACTCAAGGAGACAACAACTATAATTTAATATATATATATATAATATTTGCTCGAGTTCCACTTCCATCATCATGGGTGAGTGCAGTACAGGGACTAATTCTACTTTGTACATATAATGATTGTTACCTGTTTGCGATATGATTAATATATGGTTCATGGTCTGATTCTCCGGTTACTAGACTCCTTATAGTTGTTGTCTCCTTGAGTGCCTACTGGAATATGTGTGCACGCTTTGAGACATTGGAGTTATATTTAATCTACTGTCCGGAGTCTCTATCAGACCATGTCCTCCTTTACTATTTTGCGACACTGCTCCCCTGATGGGTTATGGACCCCTGGTTTATTGAACTTCAGTGACATCTCCTTTTGAGCCTGATCTTTGTGTAATGTACTTGTTTATGTCTTTATGTCACTTTTTTGCTATTTATTCAATTTAATAAATATTTGTTATATTTTTGCAAAAAAGCAGTGATTGACATTATTCATGATTAGCTGGTCTTGTGTATGACCTTTGACTACCACTCCCTCTGTTCTCCCATTTATATATTGACTATTAGGGCGTAGTCTGCATCTAATGCAATATTTTACGTCACATCTTGCCCACATTCTCTAATATATGTCTCTTTTCTGTGTTCTTTCACAGCCGCTTCTAGTGGGCAGATGGACTTAGGAGCACGTGAACTTTCATGGCTCCAAAAAATTGACCAGGTTTTCAAGGAGAGTCCTGTTGTTGGTTTTAAATCAGACACTGAGGCAACTATTTCACTAACGAGCAAATTGAAATCTTTATTGAACCAAAAGACTAGGGTCTGGTGGAACAAAACCTTTATGGAGCGTTATGTGGAGAAAGGTCTTATCCCTCGGGGATTACGTATCCAACTTTGCCCCTCTTTTGTGGTTGAGGAGGCAACTTTCAAAGAAAGATGGGAAGCGGCATCTAATGTATGCTCTGTTACATATATGAATTTACTCATCGAGCACAATACGAATACTCTGAGTGAATTAGAGACCGAGATCAATCTTATTTATGAGAAACTCACTTCGGCTCTATCTAGCGAGGGACTCTCCTCATTGAATATGGATTTGGAGAGAGATTTCGCCAAGTGGGAGAAGGAGATAATTGGTGTTAAGACGAAAAAATATCAGAGAGATGCATCTGATTACAGTAACGGCTATGTATATAGGTGGAGACATAATCGTTCCTCCAAGAAACAAGGCACATGCTCCCGCTCCGGCTCTCTTTCTTCAATTTCTTCAACAGAAGATGTGCAGCCGGTGGGAAACAAGGCTAACAAATTCCTTGAAAGATTTCACTTACCAGTAAGAACGGAAAATTCGGGGGGAAGAGGCCCCAATCAGAAACGGAAATTGACCCCTCCACAATCACTTGACAAGAAAAGTAAAAATGACCTTCAGGTGATTAATCTATCCAATATTTCTTTGAGTGAAGATCAGGTGGAGGTTCTTAAATTGGGGCTTACCTTCTCTCCCGATTCTAATTTTGATTCTTTCACAGTGATCAAAGATCTTCACTTGTTTTCAAGGAAGCTAGTTCTCCACAAGCTGCACTCTCAAGGCAATACTGATTCCCAACAGTTTTCATCTAGAGAATTGGAGGCAATTGCTACTTTGGAGGAATTGGAGGAAGAGTCTATGGGTACTCCCACAGGTAAATTTCCACCCAAGGTGTACCCTAAATCAACCACGTTCCCTCCTATGGCCCTTTGCCCGCAGGTGGAGATTTTTAACAAACTAGTGATGGAAGATCTGAAAAAACTTGATAGATCAAGTCACCATCACAACCTCTCCATTAAACAGAGAAATGCCTTGAGCGAGCTGAGATCAATGGAGGGGATTTTAATCAAACCTGCGGACAAAGGTGGGAACGTGGTCATCTGGCCAGTCCAGATGTACGAGCGTGAAGCCTTTAAACAGCTTAGAGTTTAGGAGGCATACACTCCATTATCTTACAACCCCACTGGTGAATTTATGGTTGAATTGGTTGGTGTTCTAGACATGGCTTTGTCCCAGGGAATCATCACTAAGAAAGTTTATGAGGGTCTCCATGCTAAATTTTCGGTTACTCCGACCTTCTATCTGCTGCCCAAGATACATAAGAACCCACGTTGTCCCCCAGGGCGTCCCATTGTCTCTGGCATAGGAGGGCTATGCGACCCAATTTGTAAATTTATAGAATACTATCTACATCCATTAGTTGAAACGCTCCCCTCCTATGTCAGAGATACTTCAGACGTCCTGAGGCGGATTGACGGACTGTATTTGGATCATGGTTCTATCTTGGTGGCAGCAGATGTGGAGTCCCTCTATTCCTGTATCCAGCATAAGGATGGGCTGTTGGCAGCCAAGTTCTTTTTGCGAATGAGTCGCTGGGAGACATCGATGCAGGATTTGGTCCTTGAACTCCTGGAGTTCATCCTGACACGGAATTTTTTTTTTTTCAAGGATCGGTTCTTCCTCCAGAAGCGTGGCACTGCAATGGGCGCGGCGTGCGCGCCGTCGTACGCAAATCTCTTTCTCGGCTTTTGGGAGAGGGAGATTTTCGGCGACGGCGCCTGCACCGCTTCCCATTTGCAGTGCTGGCTAAGATACATCGATGACGTGTTCATCATCTGGGGGGAACCGACCTTGAATTATCATCTTTTATTTCTGCTTTAAATTCCAATGATCGAAATGTCAGGATGACCTTCAGGAGTAACTCAGAGACCATGGACTTTTTGGATATCAATATCTCTATCCAACCTGATAGGTCTGTTCACACTGACGTGTTCCGGAAGGAGACGTCAGTGAACAGTCTACTACACGCATCATCTTCCCACCTCCCCTCAACCATCAGGGCGATTCCTGTGGGACAGTTTTTAAGGATTAAGAGGATATGCTCATCCAATCAGTCCTTTGATACACAGGCTAGGGATCTTTCCCAGCGATTCAGAAATAGAGGATACAGTGCACGGAATATTAAACGAGCTCATTCCAGGGCCATGGCCACCTCCAGACACCAATTGTTATCTATACCCAATAAAACTGAGTCTGCCACTGGACCAATACGGTTTATATCTACCTTTAACAACCAGTGGGGGGAGATAAGACGTATTCTTGACAAACATTGGCCTGTGCTAAAAACGGAACCGACATTGGCGAGTGCTCTCTCTGACCATCCCCTTATGACAGCAAGGAGGGGTAAGAATTTGCGTGACATCTTGGTGCACAGTCACTATGTGCATCGAGATGTCCTCCCCTTTAACATCGGGAATCCAAGATGGGGATGTTTCCCCTGTGGTTCGTGTGTGGCCTGTAAGAACATTGATAGGGCCTCCTCGTTTACATCAGTGGATGGTGCAAGAGAGTTCGTAATCAGGCAGTACATCTCTTTCAGTACAGACCACATAATTTATTTGGCAAAATGCGGATGTAATCTGCTGTATGTCGGTCTGACAACTCGACAATTTCGTGTGCGTACACGCGAACATGTCAGAGACATTATAGCGGCGAGAGATGTTGAGGATTTGAGCTCCCTTCGAACCATCCCCCGACACTATAAGATGCACCATGACTGTAATCCTGCATCTTTTAGAGTGAAGGCCATTGACAAATTACGTCTGGGTTCGAGGGGCGGCAATTACCAGCAGGCATTGTCGCGTCTCGAATGCAGATGGATTGTCATTTTGGGCACCATGACACCTGGGGGACTTAACGAGAAGTTGTCCTTCGCTCCATTTTTATGATGTTTTGCTCCAACTTTGCGATTTCCACCTGACTCAGTTTTGGTTGATTCAGGTCAATTTGTAATTCTTTTAGTGACTTGCCTCATTGTCTTGTTTTTAAAACCTTTTACTAATGTTGGTGTGTTTTCTATTGTTTTGGTTTGTCCTTATTTATAGGCTCTACCTGCTGCGTTTGAATTTTTACCGTTTCATTATTTTCTTCCGATGAGACACTGGTACATCCATTATCATAAGAGATACCATCTTCAGGGTGCACGGAATATATTCACATCTATGGATCCGGGTTATGGGCTGGCAACACATCCTGTCTCCAATTAATCTGTGGTGGGAGGATTGCAAGGAGAGAGATGAAGGAGTTAAAAGGAAAAAAGAAAAAGGCATTGAAGAAGGTATTGTGCATGTTCCCATATACCCTTTTTTTGCATAGAATGGGTAGATGCACTTGGACTTTATCTACACCATTATACAGTGATTATGCCCATAGTCACCTGACTGGGATGGCTATTTATTGGGCATTTGTATGGATATGATAATATAAAATATATACATGTCTCTTTTCAGCTTCCTTCCATTATATTATATATACTTGCTCCCACTTAGATTGTTTCCATATCTGTGTGTAGGTTTACAATTGTAACCGGTATTATTGATGGATTTTATTTCCGGTGTCCCAGATTTATGCTTTGTTTACTTTGGGCAATATTAGATGGGATGATTCCCTTATATGCAGTCCCCCAAGATTTAATATTGGGCTGCATGAATTTTTACATATTTGCCTTGTTTTCTACTTGTTTTCTACTTGCCCTCTTTTCTGCCCATTTCTCTAATGGCCCTAGCTGTGGAGCACGTGCGCGCTGGGACTCCAGGCATGCTCGCGCCAGCCGGCTTCCGTACGGAGTGACGCGTGCGCCCTGTGTGACGACACAGGAAGTGATTGCGTCGATTCCGGGAATGCCCTATGGCGCGGCCCACTGCCGGAGTCCCACCCCGCACGCGACCAATCGCGGCCCGGCTAAAGCATGGTAGCGGTATATTTAAACGCGGTTATATTGTGTCATATCACACCACGGCCCCCCGAAGAAGACATCGAAACGTGCGCGTCGGGGCACGTTTTGCTCGGGTTCCACTTCCATCATCATGGGTGAGTGCAGTACAGGGACTAATTCTACTTTGTACATATAATGATTGTTACCTGTTTGCGATATGATTAATATATGGTTCATGGTCTGATTCTCCGGTTACTAGACTCCTTATAGTTGTTGTCTCCTTGAGTGCCTACTGGAATATGTGTGCACGCTTTGAGACATTGAAGTTATATTTAATCTACTGTCCGGAGTCTCTATCAGACCATGTCCTCCTTTACTATTTTGCGACACTGCTCCCCTGATGGGTTATGGACCCCTGGTTTATTGAACTTCAGTGACATCTCCTTTTGAGCCTGATCTTTGTGTAATGTACTTGTTTATGTCTTTATGTCACTTTTTTGCTATTTATTCAATTTAATAAATATTTGTTATATTTTTGCAAAAAAGCAGTGATTGACCTTTTGTGGATCACCTGCCCTTGTGGAGTGTGCCAATGACTTCCTTCTGGACATCTATCAAGTTAGCAGTCTTCTGCAACATTCCCATGAGTGTGTAGCCTACTGAATCAGACTAAGGGATCATTTTAAATGCTTAGGAAGCCTTTGCAGGTGTTTTGTGGTAATAAGTCGAATTTCCTGAGATAATGACTTTTGCTTTTTCATTGGCTGTAAGCTATAAACATCAACATTAAAAGAAATAAACACTTGAAATAGATCCCTCGGTGTGTAATGACTTTATATAATAAATGCATTCCCATTTTTGTATTGAATTACTGAAATAAAAAACTTTTTGATGATATTCTAATTTACTGAGATGCACTTGTAATTGCGGAAAGTTTAGTGGATCCCACTAAAGTTCTCCTGCATGTCCACGTTAAACTTGGACTGATGACTGATGAAGCAGTTTGTAAATGCTCTACTGAAAGGAGAGACTTTTAGTATCTGTGTACCAAGTTGCAGGAACTATCTGAAGCAAAACTGAAGGATGGCATTGTAGTCGGTCTGGATATTTGGGAACTCTTGAAGAACACGTGTTAGAAAAAAAATAAAAATAAGGCTATTGAGAAAAGAGCTTAGAATTCTTTTAAAGAAGTAGTGAAGAAATTTCTAGGTAATAACAAAAATCCAAAATTTAAGTCCACCGAGGAGAACATGCTGAAACATCACAAAGCCTTGGGTTATCTGATGAATTTAAAGTTACATTTTTTGCATTCCCATTTTGACTACTGTCCTGAAAACTTTGGTGCTGTTAGGGAGAAGCAAGGAAAAATATTTCATCAGGATATCAAGGAGATGAAATGATGATACCAAGGTAGATGGAACGTGAATTTATTTCCAACAAACTGGTAGAAAGTTCAATACATTTATATATATATGTCTCTCTGTCTGTGTCTTTCTTTGTCTGTCTGGGTCTATGTATCTGTCTGTATTTGTATCAGTCTATCTGTCTCCATCTCTGTATCTGTCTGTCTCTCTCTATCTCTGTGTCTGTCTTTCTGTCTCTCTTTTTCCCCATCTGTCTCTTTTCCCATCTGTCTCTTTCCCCGTCTGTCTCTTTGCCCGTCTGTCTCTTTGCCCGTCTGTCTCTTTGCTGTCTGTCTCTTTGTCCATCTGTGTCTTTCCAGGGCTGTCTCTTTGCCCGTCTGTCTCTTTCCAGGGCTGTTTGTTTGCCCGTCAGTCTCTTTGACCATCTGTCTCTGTCTGTCTCTATCTCTCTGTCTCTTTCCCTGTCTGTCTCTGTCTATCTGTCTCTTTCTGTCTCACTATCCGTCTCCCCACCGACATCATATTACCTCACACATAAGCTTCTTATACTAACAGTTTATTTTGTTCCTATAGCAACCACAGCCAGTTGCTATTACTAGCCTGTAGCTCCCACCTCTATTCAGTTTAATGAGGCAGGATTTTTGGAAAGTAACTGTAAAGCGCGGGGTTACATTTTCCTGCCCAAACATAGTCTATAATGTTCCCTGAGTCACATGGAGTGTCTGTGCAAAATTTCGTGATTGTAAATGCGATGGTGCGGATTCCTTTAGTGGACATACATACATACATACACACATACACTCAGCTTTATATATATACAGTGCAGACCAAACGTTTGGACACATCTTCTCATTCAATGAGTTTTCTTTATTTTCATGACTCTGAAAATTGTAGATTCACATTGAAGGCATCAATACTATGAATTAAAATATGTGGAATGAATTACTTAAAAAAGTGTGAAACAACTGAAAATATGTCTTATATTCTAGGTTCTTAAAAGTAGCCACCTTTTGCTTTGATTACTGCTTTGCACACTCTTGGCATTCTCTTGGTGAGCTTCAAGAGGTAGTCACTGGAAATGGTTTTCAAACAGTCTTGAAGGAGTTCCCAGAGATGCTTAGCACTTGTTGGCCCTTTTGCCTTCACTCTGTGGTGCAGCTCACCCAAACCATCTCGATTGGGTTCAGGTCTGGTGACTGTAGAGACCAGGTCATCTGGCGTAGCACCCCATCACTCTCCTTCTTAGTCAAATACCCCTTACACAGCCTGGAGGTGTGGTTGGGGTCATTGTCCTGTTGAAAAATAAATGATGGTCCAACTAAACGCAAACCGGATGGAATAGCATGCCGCTGCAAGATGCTGTGGTAAGCATGCTGGTTCAGTATGCCTTCAATTTTGAATAAATCCCCAACAGTGTCACCAGCAAAGCACCCCCACACCATCACACCTCCTCCTCCATGCTTCACGGTGGGAACCAGCCATGTAGAGGCCATCTGTTCATCTTTTCTACAAAGACATGGTGGTTGAATCCAAAGATTTCAAATTTGGACTCATCAGACCAAAGCACAGATTTCCACTGGTCTAATGTCAATTCCTTGTGTTCTTTAGCCCAAACAAGTCTCTTCTGCTTGTTGCCTGTCCTCAGCAGTGGTTTCCTAGCAGCTATTTTACCATGAAGGCCTGCTGCACAAAGTCTCCTCTTAACAGCTGTTCTAGAGATGAGAAGGTGTGTCCAAACTTACTTACTAGCTGTACTACCCGGCTTCGCCCGGGTTAATAACAAATTACGGGTTACAAAACAAATAGATAGAAATGTAATTATTAACACTAGAACTACTGGACTCGTGACACCTATATAGAAATACATGGTGCAAAGTAGTCAAAATTACTCCCTCAGTAGTTCTAGTGTTAAAAGGCAAAAACTAAGCTAATAGAAGCATTTCACAACATATATTTTAACACCACAGATATTCCACACAGATTTACCTAAATTGGCCAAGTAATGTGCTCCGTCTGTCTCTTTCCCCATCTGTCTCTTTCCACGTCTGTCTTTTTCCCCGTCTGTCTCTTTCCCCGTCTGTCTGTCTCTGTCTGTCTCTTTCCCCGTCTGTCTGTCTCTGTCTGTCTCTTTCTTTGTCTGTCTCTATCTTTCTGTTTCTTTCCCCCTCTGTCTCTTTCCAGGTTTGTCTCTTTCCCAGGTCTGTCTCTTTCCCTGTCTGTCTCCCCGTCTCTTTGTCTGTGTCTTTTCCTGTCTGTTCTTTCCCTGTCTGCCTGTCTCTGTCTGTCTCTTTCCTTGTCTGTCTCTATCTCTCTGTCTCTCTCTATCCGTCTCCCCACCGACATCTTATTACCTCACATATAAGCTTCTTATACTATGAATGTCTTTTGTTCCTATAGCAACCAATCACAGGTCCTAGTAATAACCTGTAGTTCCAGGCTCCATTTACTTTAATGGAAGCAGGTTTTTTGGAGAGTAACTGTAAAGCGTGGGGTTACATTTCCCTGTCAAAACATAGTCTACGACGTTCCCTGGGTCACATGAGGTGTCTGTGCAAAATTTTGTGATTGTAAATGCGACGGTGCGGATACACTTTTCGTTTCACTTTTCCCCCATTATGTAGATAGGGGCAAAATTGATTGGTAAATTGGAATGAGCGGGGTTAAAATTTCGCCTCACAACATAGCCTATGACACTCTCGGGGTCCAGACGTGTGAGTGAGCAAACTTTTGTGGCTGTAGCTGCGACGGTGCGGATGCCAATCCCTGACACACACACACACACACACACACACACACACACACACAAACACACACACATACACACATTCAGCTTTATATATTATATATATAAATATAAATATACATATATATATATGTATATATATATATATATATAAATATATATATATATATATATATATATATTTATATACTGTATATATATATATATATATTGCTACTTTTTCTTTTTTGGCTACAATAATGATTTTTCTTCTTCATCTTGCTTGTATGCAATTTCATGCACATTTTGTGCAAAACCCATACTTTATGGTTAGAAATAGAAGTCTTTTTTTTAAAATCAGAGCATAAGGAAACACAAGTATCAGTCATTGGATCTGAGACAATTTTCATAAACCCAAGTTTGGCATGCCTCTCTTATTGTCCGATTGCCTGGAATAACATTGGCTCAACTGTATTTTAAGCTCATTCACATAATCTTTTTCTTTCGCTAACCAATGTTACCTTATTTATCACTATTTTTACCACTACAGATGTTACATTAATATCTCCTTTATCACTACCTTTGATGATTATCCCTGGTAATACCTGCAGTTCATCTAAAGCCTTTCTCTCATCTTTACTCAAATTATCCTTGATTAAATTACTGCATCTCTATTTTGTTAGATCTTTCTGCATAGCCTCCAAGAAAGTCGTAATATATCGACTAGAGCATACTGGGAGCATGGCTTTTTTTGGATTATAAATTAGCGTATCTGTGAACTGGAGGGGTTACTATCAGAATACAGCAGGTCACCACCGATCAGGAGACCAAGCAATGTCGGGGAACTAGGTTGTTATGATAGAAGTGGATTAGAGTAAATACGGCTGAGCAAATCACAGGAATAGTCACAAAGGAAATATAACCTACACCCGGCCAGGAAGCATGAGACCACCGTGCTGCCCCAGTGACACTTTCCAATGTGTCCGGAGATCTCAGAACAAATTTACTTATCGTAGTGTCATGGTTCTGATCCGTGGTGGTCTGCTCTCCAGCAGAGCCGGTGTTTTGTTTTGTATTTTACACTGGTGGACGGTGGTTTCCCGTCCTCGGTTCCTGCGCTGGTGGTGGGAGGGGCCTCTCTCCAGGCGCCTAGTTCCGGGTGATTGCGCTGCTTCATTAGGGAGCAGCCTCACCTGGAATGCCGCCAGTCATAGTTCCTGCCTACAGTAAGTGCTCTGGCTCCCGTTCGTGTTTTGATCTTGCCCTCCTACCCCGGACCTGTTGTCACCCCTCTCCTTCCGTGTCCCTGACTCTGATGTTGTTCCCCAGTTCCTGACCTTGTACCCTGACCTCGGTACCAATTTTCCACAGTATAAATTACGTGTCTTCCTGGCTTCTGACCTCTGGCTTGTATCCTGACCTAGGCTTTGCTTCCACACCATTGTACCTTACGTGACTTCCTGGCTTCTGACCTCTGGCTTGTGCTCTGACTTGGCTTACTTCATCCTTGTGTTCCATATGTGACCTCCTGGCTCCTTACCACCGGTTTCTTTGACTTCCCCGTCTCTAGTTGCTTCTGGCGACACCAAGTTGTAGTTCATCACACGTATGTTCTACCTAGTGCAATGGCACGAATACTACTCTATTGGTGGAGTGAAAATGACTTAGTGTATAGAAACACCTGTCAGTGGGTCAACACGATGGCTTACAAACTCATCTGCAATGCTAACCTTCCCCAGTATTATGTGAGGAAGAGTTCAGTTCCAATCTAAACTGCTGTAGCCTACATAAACTAGATTGTCGCCAAATGCCAACAGATGTGTGCAGACTTCCAACCAAAAATGTTTACGCGGGACCTGAGCACATGACCTTGGAGGTACCGGTACTTGACAACATTCTAAAAATTGCACCTATGAACCTGCTCAAAACCACATTTTAGAAGTTTATTTAACCCTTCAGGTGCTTCACAGAAACTAAAACAATGTGCAAGGAAAAAATGAACATTTTTCTTTTTCCCACAAAAATGTTACTTTAGCCCCCAAATTTTGCATTTTCACAAAAATAACAGGTGATAATGCACCATACAGTTTGTTGTGCAATTTCTCCAGAGTATGCTGATACCTCATATGTTGTAGAAAACTACTGTTTGGGCGTATGGTAGGGTTCAGAAGAGAAGGAGAACCATTCAACTTTTTGGAAGTAAAATTGTCTGTAATAGCAGACTCCATATCATGTTTGGAAAACCCCTAACGTACCTAAACAGTGGAAACTTCCCACGTCACCCCATTTTGGAAACTAGAACCTTCAAGGAATTTATCTAGATTTGTACTGAGCACCTTGAACCTCCAGATGTTTCACAGAATTTTATAATATTGAGCCACGAAAATGAAAAATACATTTTTCCCCACAAACGTTGTGTTTGCCCAAAATATTTAATTTTCACAAGAGTAGCAGGAAAAAAATGCTTAATACAATTTCATGTGCAATTTCTCCTGAGTATGCCAATACCCCATATGTGGAGGAAAACAACTGTTTTGCTGCATTGCAGGACTCGGAAGAGAAGGAGCGCCATTTGACTTTTTGAACTCAAAATTGCCTGGAATCGTTAGCAGACAACATGTCGCGTTTCGGGAGCCCCAAATGTACCAAAACAGTAGAAACTACCCACTTGGGACCCAATTTTGGAAAGTATAGCCCCCAAGGAATTTATCTAGGTGTGTGATGAGCACCTTGATCCCCCAGGTGCTTCATATGATTTTATAATGTTGAGCTGAAAAAATACACCCCTCAGTGAAATCATGTACATGTGCAGTGAACATATTGACATCACAGGTGTGTCACTGAATTTTATATCATTGGGCGGAGAAGAAAGAATATTTTTTTTTCACTAAAATGTTGTTTTAGCCCCAAAATTCTAATTTTCATAAGATCTAATAAGAAAAAAAATGGACCCTACAGTTTGTTGTCATTTTTCCTGAGTGCCGCAGTACCCATCATGCAATCAGCAACTACTTTTGAGGTACAGTGCAAAGCTGAGAATTGAAAGAGCGCTATTAGGCATCACATTTTGCTGTTATGTTTTGTGTCAAATTTGCAGAGCCCTAAAGGTGCCAGAACAGCAGAAATCCCCCATACTTGATGCTATTTTACAAATTGTACCCCTCAATGAATTTTTCTAGGTGGGCAATCAGCATATTGACACTATAGGTGTGTCAAAGAAAAAATAATTACAGTTTTACCACTACCACAAGGCTCCATAGGTCACTCCCGGTCAGTGCTAGGTACAGAATTGCTCACAACCTGTGATGTCACTGAGTTACTGACATCACCACTCGTGAGAAATTCCTTACCTGCCGCTGACCGGGAGTGACCTATGCAACCTCGTTCTGAGAACATTCTCAGAACAAGGCTCCATTGGAATTGATGTTTGTCGTGGACATTACTCCATTGGATTATGCCAGAACTTCCAGGATTTCTTTTTAATAACTTAGTGAGCGAGGGAGTGCAGGAAAGTCATTATTCACCAATTGAATTACATCAGAATTTCGAGGATGTTTTTTATTCAATAAATTGGTGAAAGAGGTAGTGTGGGGAAGTGTTTATTCAATTAAACTATTTTTTTTCCTGTATATGTGTGTCTTTTCTAACTCTATGCTTACTGGGTTAGAAATAGGGATGTCTGATAGATGCCTCTCCATTACTGACCCCTAGGCTCGATGCCAGTTGTCAATTTGTTGTTGAGGGCACGGGGCAGACAACGGTAGTAGTCGTGAGTGCAGGGGGGTGACAGGTCACAGCACAGCCTGTCGTTAAACCCTTGCCTGCCCCTTCGCCGCACCACACACAGGAGGATTCCGTATCAGTTCAGGCGACATCACATTCACCTTCTCAGGAAATAAAGTCCAGTCAAAGTTTCTTTTCTCAAAACAAGCCAACTTTATTTTCCGTTATCTTCCACAACATCTTGGTCCGAACTTCCCCTGCACCGATACTCTTCCCATAGGCGTTCCTTACATCTTTTCCTCTCATACATAATTTAGCAGCAGTCTGTATCTCTGGCACCTGGGCACTTTCTGTCACTTCTAGGCCTCTCCTTCCATCACTACACTTCACACTGGCATGAACCGGGACATGAAGTCCGTATAGCCACTTCACCCCACCCACAAATGACACTAACATGTTAGAAGGCCCGCAACCAACAGGGCTCTCCCATCTGTGCTCAGGCCATCCAGCCATACCCTTCTACCTGAGGGTGCACTGACCTTTCAGTGAGTGTGGAATTCACTGAGTATTAGCAGCCAGATGAAACGAACGCCAGACCTACGACTGTAGGACGAAACCCGTCTCCTTGGGGGACGCGGTTAAACAATCCATACCGGATCCTGCATGTCACAACCGCAGGGGCGACCCCTAGGATCAGAATCTTCATGGTGGGGTTATTACTCATACATCTTTCCAGGGACTCTCCTCCTGTCTACTTCCTATATCACCCTTTTTACTCATGCTGCTCTTCTCCTCTTCCTTAACTCTTACCCTGCTCACCCAGGTGCCAGGACAGCCATACTACAACACTGCCACCTGGTGGCTCTTGATGTAATTCACATGCATATTATACATTACACTTACATTTTACACACTATACATAGCTCATCAGTGTGCCGGCTACTTTTGCAGGAGGGGGCATAACCCTGACCTCCCTACAAAGTCACAGCTGACATCAACCCCCAATAGTATTACTCCAATTGCCACCGCACAAGGGCAATCGGGAAGAGCCTGGTAAGGCTCCAGAATTGGCATATTTAATGGATGAGCCACTTCTGAGATGACTGTGGGCTGCTATTTTTAGGTTGGGAGGGGCCAAATAACCATGGACTTTCCCAGCCTGATAATACCAGCCCTCAGCTGTCTGCTTTACTTTGTCTGGGTATCAAAAATAGGGCAAAACCCACGCCAATTTTTTTTAAATTATTTATTTAAATCATTTTAAACAACGGAGTGGGATCACCTTTATTTTTGATAATCAGCAAAGATAAAACTGACAGCAGAGGGTTACAACCCCATTATAAAAAATAGGCAGGACCCTCCGTCATTTTTTTTTATTTATTCAGTCCCTAGCCACATGTTTGCAGGGCAAATGCCCCAACTGTGCATCCTTTTGCAGCTGTTAACCATTACTATGACCCTTTTACAGCCAGAATTTCGGGTCTCCATTCACTTATATTGGGTTCGGGGTCAAGTCTGGGTCCCGAACCAAACTTTCAACTAAAGTCCGGCCGAACCCAAGGAACCTGAACAGCCACAGGTCTGCTCATCTCTAATTGCGAGGTATATAGGTGTATACTAATATGATAATATTGCATTTTGCAGTGGAAATTCTGCTTCTGGTTTCCTCACACCTATATCACTGTCTGTGCTGCAAAAGAAATCCATTATTTCTTCCCGTAATCAGCATTCCTGAATTTGTAATTGCATGGCAAAGAATCAAGTTTTCTTATTACTCATTTCTCATGGCTGGAATAACATTTCCACACAAGCCAGGCTCTGTTCAGAGACAGAAGAGGTGTACTGTTCATGTGTTCAGACTATTTACTAGAACAGAGATGTTACATTATAGCGCCACCTACTGGGCAATTTTGTATATTCACACTAACGGTATCCTTTATAGCAGAATTCTCTGCTGTTCCATCATACCTCTTTG